>NW_004949127.1:221519-236246 GCF_000317375.1 Microtus ochrogaster | reverse complement strand
AAGCGCACCTTGGGGTGCGACACGTATGATTGGAAATGGGTTAGTCCAGGTGCGAGAGTTAGCCGAGAAAAGGGCTAGAGCTAAAGAGCCAAGCAACGATTAAAAGAATACAGTGTCCGTGTAATTATTTCAGGTAAAGCTAGCCGGAGGCGGCCGGGGTGCGGCCGGGGTTCTGGGGATGCAGCCCCGCCGCACCTATTACTACAGATTGCTCAGGTTTTCCTCGGCTTCAGCCCGCCACAGCTCTAGGCTCTTTCCCTAAGACATCAAGTATTTGCCGTGTGGTTTAGTCTGTTTGGTCTTGTTCTGACTTCAAGGCAGGATCTCACAGCGTAACTTGGTGTTGGCCTTGAACTCATCCTCTGCCTCAGCACTATAAATAGTGCTGAAGTTAACCTGTATGCATGTTTGTCTACTTGTGTGTATGTGCATGCCTGGTGCCCACTGAGGCCAGAAGAAGGCATCAGATCTTCTGGACCTGGAGTTACAGGTGATTGTGAGCTGCCACATGGGTTCCGGGAACAGAACCTGGTCCTCTGCAAGAGCAGCAACCACTCTTAACCCTTGAGCCGTCTCTCCAGCCCCTCCTTTCATGATTTTAGATTGATGGGCAAGTTGTATTTCCAGTAGGTCTGGACACTGGGGTCTCCCATGCTCTTGCCCTTGGGTCAAGGTGACCTTAGTTGAGCAGGTGTGTGTGTCTGTCATGCACATATGTCTGTCTCTCTGGGGATGAGTGCTCAGAGTTCCCACAACCTACTTGTAATGTGCTTCTTCTCAGCCTGTTTTCAAATAAAAAAAAAATCTTTCGAGAGACTAAGACGCAAGAGTCCCTGCTCTCTGCCACCATGTCACAGTGTCCCCCAGGCAGTGCTGTGGCCTCTGCTGGACTCTTTCCCAGGAATGCCCACTTGGTTAAAGACTCCTAATCTGGAGGTCAGTGGGGCCATGGCATCAGTGTAGAGTCAGGCAGCGTGCCCTGCCCTTGAGCTCCCAATCATTCAAATGTGTTGAATGAACCAACCTAGTGACTTGGTGTCCCGATCCTTAATTTGTTGTTTTTTTAAAGTGCATGAGAAGAGAACCTTGGCAGGGTTGTTCACAGTAGCTGGCCCAGTGTAGCTATTTCATGAGGGGATTATTATCATTCAGTGGGCTTTAACAGCGATTTCCAGGGACCCTGTGGTTACATGGTTGGGGGAGGGGGGTTGCAGTTTTGCAGTCTGAACGATGGAGTCCAAATTTGAATGTTGAAATCCTAACCCCTATGGGAACATTGTCAGGTGACGGCGCTTTGGGTGAACAGCAAACCAACAGCCCACTCCAGGCCTTGTGTTAGCTCTCAGGTTTAGATGATGTTATTATAGCAGCCCCACAAATCAACACGTGCACTTTCTAATTTACACTTATTGCCAGGCTGTGGTGATGCCCGCCTTTCAACCCAGCACTCAGGAGGAAGAAGCAGGCAGATCTCTGAGTCTGAGACAACTAGAGCTACACAGAGGAACCATGTCTTGGAGAATCAAAAATAAAATAAATAAAAATTAAATTCATATCATCTATCTATCTATCTATCTATCTATCTATCTATCTATCTATCTATCTATCTATCTATCATCTATCTACTTTCCTATCTCTACATCTATCTCTCTCTGTCTGTCTATCTGTCTGACTGTCTGTTAGTATGTGTGCATGCACGTGTGTGTGCTCCTTCCTTTCACTGTGTGGGTTCAAGGGATTGAACTCAGGTCATTAGACTTGATGTCTGGCACCTTTCCCTCCTCTGCCATCTTGTCAGCCCAGGACATTGCCTTTTCTGATAAGTAACATCACCCACCTTCCTGCTCCGTTCTTGCTGTGGGACAATGGTTTTACCCTGTAAACAATTGTTTCTTGTGCTTGTTTAATAAAATGCTGATTGGTCAGAAGCCAGGAAGGAAGTATAGGCGGGATGACCATGCAGGAAGTAGAGGCGGGGCAAAGAGAATTCTGGGAAGAAGGAAGTCCTAGTCTGCAGTTGTGACCCAGCCACAGAAGAAGCAAGATGTGATTGCTTCGCCGAATAAGGTACTGAGCCACGTGGCTAGCATAGACAAGAACAATGGGCTAATATAAGTTATAAGAGTTAATAAAAAGCCTGAGCTAATGGGCCAATCCATTTATAACTAATGTAGACCTCTGTGTGATTTCTTTGGGACTTAATGGCTGCGGGAACTGGGCAGGACAGAAACCTCAGACATGTTCTCCCTAGAATACACCGAAAGCCTGTTCCATAAACTCTTGATATGATCTAAAGCGCATGGTTCTAGTCAAAGAAAACAAGAAAGGCTCCAAAAACTCAGTGTGGTGACACAAATATGTCCTCTTAGGCCTTGGTAAGAGAAGACAGGAGGATCAGGAGTTCAGGGCCATCTTTAGCAATCTTGTTAATTAGAGACTAAGCTATGTGAGGCCTTGTCTCAGTCTCAAAACACCAAAAGCCAGGCACAGTGGCTTTCATCTGTAATCCTAGACTCCAGAGACTGAAGTAAGAGGGATGAAGGAGCTGGAAGCCAGCGTCGGTTACAAAGTGAGTTTCAGGTCAGCCAGGGTCACAGTAAGACCCTGCCTCAGAGGTGGGGCACACAGAAGTGGTGCTGGTGGACACTTGTAACCTCAGAACCTAGAAGTGAAGGAGAATCAAGAGTTCAGGACAGCCTCAGCTACACCACACCTGTTAAATTTGAGGCTAACCTGGACTACATAAGACCTCATAAGGAAGGAAAAACTAAAGCTGTCTGTGAAAATCAGGACTAAAGAAAGCCTCTGAATTCAAGGTGTCTCGAACACCTTTTTCAAGTCACACTCACTGTAGCCCCACAAAACAAGGTCAGCAGGTCACCCCGGGGCTAGTTTATGCAGGTATTAAAGACATTTTCCCCTTCTGATCTCTCCTAAGGAATGTGATATGCCTAGTCACCAGGACAGACCCCAAGAGGTGGCACTAATCAAAGGGTGCCACTCAGTCCTCAAAGCAGATAAGAAAGACAAGCTGGTCATGCAGAGAAGCCCAACATGGCCGGAAGAGAGAAGCATGCTCGCAGTGCGGGGACCAAGGCTCGTCTTCCCGAAAGCTGCGCCTTCCCAGTAGCTGGAAACTAATGTTCCAGGACTGTCTGGCTCTCATTATTTCGATTTATCTGTTTGGAATTAACTTTTTCTCTGTGGGATGCCCAATTTTTTGGCTTCCATCCACCAAATATGAGCACAAAATCATTAGAGAATATCATGAGAGATAATCGGAGCCTGCTCCAGGCAGGCAGGCCCTCCGGGAAGGGCTAGAGTGCGGCTAGAGTGCTGTATTCTTTGTGTTTTAATAAATAAAGCGTGCCTGAAGATCAGAGGGCAAAGCAGCCACACTAGTCAACCATACAGGCCAGACAGTGGTGGCACACACCTTTAATCCCAGGACTCGGGGGACAGAGGCAGATGGAGCTCTGTGAGTTCAAGGCCACCCTGCGCTACACAAGACTGAATCTGTCTAAAAGAGAAACAGCTCACACAAAGGTGATCCCAGCACTTGGGATCCCAGGCCTTTAACCCCAGCTCTAGGGAGGTGGAAACAGGAAGGATATGGCTGAGCAGAGAGAGGGATATAAAGAGGAAGAGACAGGAATTCAGTGGAGCATGGAGTCTGATAATTCGTGGAGACAGGATCTCGTCTTTACGTCTGAAGATTTGGTAGTGGTCGGCTGCTTTGCTGTTCTGATCTTCATCAGGTTGAACCCCAATATCTGTCTCTGAGTTTTTATTATCTATGCTACAAAGGGTCTTGCTTGTGACAATGGTTTCCTATTATGGATCAAACCAAGGAGAGACGAACACATGAGGCTCATTTACGGTGAAGAAGCGGCCATCCAGGGCCTCCCTCATCAGTTTTGCTGTATGGATTAACATTTGTATCTTCACTGGCATTTCCAAACGAGTTTCTTCAAACCATCTCCTCTTTTAATTCAAAAAATTAATAAAATTTCATAATACCTCATTAAGTGGAAAGTGACTATCACCATAAAGATAATTTTTAAATTGCAATAAAAATCAAATAATGTGCTAAATATAAAATTAAAGGAAAGAATGAAAGCAAATAGTATGTCTAATGCGTTTTCAAAAGTACTCATCGGGAGGCAGAGGAGGCGATGCAGTTGGTACAGCGTGTGCTCTGCCTGCAGAGGACCTGAGTTTGGGTCCCCTCAGTCCGTGGACAGCCAGGCACAGCTGCACACCTGTAACCTCAGCACAGGCGAGTCAGAGACGGGGGATCCCTGAGCTCACTGGCCAGCTGTGCTGGGCAGCTTTTGTCAGCTGGAGTCATTTGGGAAGAGGGAGCCTCACTTGAGAAAATTCCTTCACTAAATTAATCTGTGGGCAAACCGGGGGCATTTTCTTAGTTGATTGGTGTGGGAGGGCCCAGCTCAATGTGGGCGGTGCCACCCACAGGTTAGTAGTCTTAGGTGCTAGAAGGGAGTAGGCTGAGCGAGCCATTGGAGCAACCCAGTAAACAGCCCCTGTCTGCGTCAGTTCCTGACACCAGCTTCCTGCCCTGAGTTCCCATCCTTACTGCCCCGATGATGAAGTACAAGCTGTAAGCTGAAACAAATCCTTTCCTCCCAAAATTGCAGGGATTTTTTTGTTGGTTTGTTTTTTGAGATGGCCTTTCTACAAAGCCCTGACTGTCCCAGAACTCACTATGCAGACCAGGCAGGCCTCAAACTAACAGCTCCACCTACTTCTGCCTCCCAAGTATTAAGATTAAAGGCATGCACCCCCACATCTGTCTCCCCAAGTTTCTTTTAAGACATGGTTTTTCATCACAGCCTAACTGAGACATTGGCCAAATTGGTGAACTCCAGGTCCAGAGACCTTGTCTCAAAAAATAAGAAAAAGGAAAGAAAGACTAAGAGATGGCTCAGGAAAAAAAGGCATGTGCCAATCCTGATGACCCGAGCTCCAAAACGGGGGACATACATGCTGGAAATAGAGAACCAGTTCCAGTAAGCTGTCCTCCAACCTCCATTCACGTGTGTGCTATGGAATCACACACACACACACACACACACACACACACACACACATATACACACACAGACATACACACACACAGACAGACATACACACACACACACACATACACACACACACACCACAAATAAATAAGTGTTAAAAACAAAACCGGCAAAGAGCAACTGAGGGAGAAGTCTGAGGTCAACCTCTGGCCTCTCCATGTAGATTCACACATACTAACACACACATGCCTGCACATTGGCACAGGCATGTGCAAACATATTAACACACACATGTACGCACACAGGCACAGACATATGTATAACACAAATGCTCATCCAGGAAGGCTGAGCAGGAGGATCATTCATTGCAAGTTCAAGGCTAGCCTGGGCTACAGTGAGACCTTCTCAGAGAGAGAGAGAGAGAGAGAAAGAGAGAGAGAGAGAGCGAGCTAGAAGTCAAGAAATATCAGATTTATCAGAAAGGCATAGTTTCTATTTTTTTTTTAAAATTCTACTTGGAATTAGTGAAAGAGGACAATTTAGTCGTAGCCATCGAAATGAGAGACGTGTGCACCTTGCCGTCCTCCTAGGTTTTGATTCTATTGACGCCATCGCACAGGAGCGGAAGAGAGCTCAACCTGGGCATTGTCGTGTGTTTTGTCATGAGACAGACTCGGTCATGCCGTCCATCCACGCAGCGGAACACGCACGGGCAAGAGCTGCTATCTGGACGGTGTCGTTTGTCCTGGCCACTGGGATGTACTTTGTAAACGAAGCAAAGCAAAATATCGTGTAAATGAAGTTTTTAGAACGTAGAAATACACATTTAAAATCCATCTTTGCTCTTACAAGGTAAGCAAATCTAGAGGGAGGCAGCAGGTGGTACGGGTGCCTGTAGAGAACAGAATTGTGCTGTATCTAGGAGTCGAGAAATATTTATTACATGTGTTAGAAAAATATAGTCTCTAAATGTAGGAAGGAGCGTCTTTGGCTGAATACATTTTTGTTTGTCAATTTTTGAATTTTGAATTAGGTAAGTTATGGAAGGTGGTGTGACGGCCTTGCTAACACCAATGCGAACAAGGAGCTGAGTTTTCTGGTGGGATGAGTGTGCATTCAAATGAGATCAAAATAAGATTATTCTGGGCAAGCACTTACAGATGAAGAAGGGAGAGAGAAATGGAAACATAATGCAAAGGTGTGGCGAGGAGAGGGGTCGGTTCCTCAGAACGGAGCTGAGTCCAGTCATCCTTCAGGTATGAGCTTTACTAATGTCGCATCAAGAATATTGGAGTCCAAACAAGAAAGGCTTCAGCCCCAACAGGAAAAGTGAATCATCACCCTTAAAGGTTCCTGGGGGAGGAGGAGAAGACCCTGGACTGTGACGATGGACGCAGGCTTGCTGACCACATGATCTCTCTGCAGTCTGCAGTCAGATTGCCTCAGAAGCCCCAGTGGCAGGGAGAGCTGGCCCTTTGTGTGAGCTATGGGGAGAGAAAGCCTGGAGAAGGATGGGGACAGACCCCTGGGGGGGTGTGTGTGACAACTACAGGGGCTGGTCTGGTAAGAAGTGATCACTGCTGGCTTTGAAGCTGGAAGTATCTGCAAGAGCCAAGAAATGCAGGCACCTCTAGAAGCTCCTCTCCTGAAGGAGCAGAGCCCCAAGCATTGATCTGAGGCCCATAAGACACATCCTAGCCTTCTGACCTTTGGAAATCTAATGGAATAAACTTATTGTTTGCTTTGTTTTTGAGACAAGGTCTAATTGGGTAGCTCCAATTGGCCTTGAACTTGCTATGTAGGCTGGCCTCAAACCCACAGAGCCTGCCTATGCCTCCCAAGTTCTGGGATTAAAGGATGAGCCGTCCTATCCAGCAAAATAAGGTGATTTTTAATAGGTCATAAATAGTTATTTAGAAGGCAATTTGATGGGCCCAACTCGCATTTACTAAAACAACAGTAGCAGCTTCCTTGCTATGTCCTTTGACCTCACCGGTCACAAGGCTTTTGACCAGGTTAGGGTGCCACACATGAATTCCCTCCTGTGTATTAGGCCTCAAATGCAATCTGAAATTTAGGAGGCTGGTTACTATCAAACTGCTCGTGGCACTATTGCTCTGGTGGGCACACAGCAACTTGGAGTTCAAGGCTAGCCTGGACTACATGAGGCCCTGTCTTTACATTAATTAAATTTAAATGATGTAATGAAGCAAACTGGGCCGAAATAGGAGAATCTCATGGTCAAGGTCAAACAATACTCACACAGTAAGAGCCTGGTGTGGGAAGTCCTTTCATATATGTGTTACTTTGAGCGGTTAATGAATAAAGCTGCTTTCCGTCAATGGTTTAAACAGAGATACACAGAGAGAGTAGGTGGCGTCAGGGAGAAGTCATGTAGCTACCACAGGAGACAGACGCCTCCCCTGGAGACTGCTGAAACTTTGCTGGTAGGCCACAACCTCATGGTGATGCACAGATTAATAGACATGGGTTAGTTTAGGATATAAGAGTTAGCCAGAAATACGCTTAAGCCATTGGCCAAACAGTATTACAAATAATATAGTTTCTTTGTGATTATTCCGGGTCTGAGTGGCCGGGAACAAACTAACAGCCTCTGACAACAAGACCCTATCTCTCACCACCACCCAGAAAGAATTAATAAAATAAAGTAGAACAAAACAATGTCAGTGCCTTCATTAAAAACAAAGCAAGCAGCACTTGGGAGGCAGAGGCAGAGGAGGCTCTCTGAGTTCGAGGCTAACCTGGTCTACATAGATAGTTCCAGGACAGCCAGAGGTATATGGTAAAATCCTGTCTCTAAAAACCAAAACCAAAACAAAACCTCACAAACCAACAAGCATTTCAAGAGCCCATTTCCAAAATGTGTTCCAAGGGGGCAGAAGTGACTTGATGTCTTGATAAAGCCGTAGAATAAAGACACTGTTGACTGGGGACAGAAGTCAGGAAGTGTTCGCAGGTGTTTGCTCCTTTGCTTCTTTATGGTCTCATTTGTTTCACAGCAATGGGGATTAAACCCAGGTCTTGTTTGTGCTAGGTTCATATTTTTATAATTCTTTTAAGTCTTTGTCTACCAAATCTTATCTCTCCAATCCAAGTGTCTTCCCTATGGCGCCAGATTGCTGCTGCTGGAAACCTTCGATTGAGCGTGGGATAGCATACACAGCTCCCGTGAGCATGGGGTAGCCTACAGCTCCTGGTATTTGTAGGAAACCTTTGATCTTGAGCGTGAGATAGCCTACAACTCCCGGTATCTGTGAGGCCACGGATAGGCAACAGATGAATCCTGCCTGTCCTATTGATCTGGGCCTAATATCTCATAGGGGGAACTTCTTCCAGTTTGAATGAGTGAACAAAAACCTTTCGATTTAAAAACAAAGGACTTCCACTGGGAACACTGAGCATTTCATCGCACAGCCAAGAATAAAGGTCTGATCTTTAAATGCCTGCTATGCCACCGTGGATCATTTCATGGGGTAGGTGAGTGTTGTCTCAGCGGTCTGTGCCTGTGATGGCTGCCTGTGTGTAGTGACTCTGGGGAGGTGGAGTCTTGCTCTAACAGCCTGACTATGGGAACGAGGCCTTCTCGTGGTACCACCCGGAGCCCCTGGCCATGCCCTCCACACCTGAGTACTCTCTTCTAGTGGATGCCAGGACCCCATCACTCAGTAACTCCCGCCTCCTCCCCCCTGCCCCCCACCAAGTTTCATATCAGCACCATGAACATCCCCCCAACCTTCTTCACCCGGGGCATGGCTGACTGCCCCAAAGAAACACAAAAGTCAAGACATCACTGTATTTGCCGTTTCTCAGGGACTCCCTCGTTATGCAGATTAACACCCTCTGCATTACGTCATCATCAAAGTAAGCCAACTGTGTCCGTGCTTATCACTGTGCCAGCTGTCGTCACTGGACGCAGGGATCCTGTCAATCATTTTCCTTCCTCTGCAATGAGCATCAGCTCTGACATTTCTCTGGAGACAGGACTGACATTGTAATGAGTAAACTTAGCAACTCTGTGCTCCGCAATTAAATAGGATAACATAAATAATTTGACTTCTGTAGAGTGTGCATTTTTATCTCCCCAAATGGTATGTTCTTGTTCTAACGTTAAATTATTTCGATGGTTTTCATAGAACACTGGCCCAGGACTGGGGAGCGTCTCTCAGTTGTGACACAGTACGACACGGGTTCCCCCTCACCGAGGGCCATCCCCTCATTCCTGGGTGCTTCATTCTCTTCTCTTAGCATTCTTTGATATGAATCACTTTGCCACACTAATAGGCAGTTCTGGGGTATTCATTAATTTGATTATCACACGTGTTTAAAGGCAAATGCTTTTCAAAATCAAAACATACCCACATACTGTGGAGCACACTTGTGGTTACCACCCTTGGGAGGTAGAAGCCGAAGAATCAGGGGTTCAAGGTCATCTTCAGCTACTTTGTGGATCTGAGGCCAACCTGGGCTATAAGAGACCCTGTCTCAAGAAACTAAAGACGAACATTCAGCAAGCAAATGGCAGGGACAACAAGATTGCCATCCCCAGAGACCTTCCCCTCCTCCAGTTCTACCACAACGGCCGCTGTTTTCAGTCTGTGATCTTCAATGCGCCTGACTGGATTTTTTTTTCTTTTTGAGATAGTGTCTAGCTGTGTGGTCCTGGCTGTGCTGGAACTCACAGAGATTCACCTGTCTCTGCACCTGAGTGCTGGGATTAAAGTGTGTGCCACCACATCCTACAGAAAGATGTTTTTGAAGAATTTAAGTAGAAACCTCATTCCCATACACATTATGTATTCTTATGCATGCAAAGTGAGTGACCCTCGACTCCTCATAGGGATGGTTTTGTTTACCTAATAGGAATTTGGTATCTGAGACTCCATTCTGTCAAACTGCCCTGGTTTTTTCCACGGCACTTAGAACCTTCTGGCAGGATGTTTGCTTGTTTATTTTTGCTGCCTTGAAGGCTTGTCAGTCTTCTCTTCCTGGCGCAGGAAGGCGCAGATTTTTGTCTATATTTATTGCTGAACTCTCAGCATGTCATCCATGCCTGGCATGTAGTAGGTATGCCATAAATATCTGTAGAAGGATTGGACGGTGCAGACAAAGAGTGACTTCAGAGGAAAGCCTGAGACCGGCAGCAAAGAGACAGCACCAAGGACCAGATTCTGTGTCACCATCTCAGCCATCCTCAGTGAAAGCTTGCCCCAGGCTGGCTCCCTGTGGTGGTGAGACAGATACCAGACGCAGAATTATTTTGTTCTCATCTACGAGGAAAGAGTAGGCTCTTGGGGTAGGAGAGGTGGCTCAGTGGTTAGAGCATTTGCTCTTGCAGAGGACCTGGTTTTATCACATGACGGCTCACAACCATCCGTGACTCCAGTTCCAGGGGACCCAAAGCCCTCTTTGTTAAGGCCTTTCTCTTCTATGTGGCACACACATGTAAATGCTGGGAAACCCCTCATACAACTAAAATAAATAAACCACTAAAAATAATCTTTAAAAGAGTAGACTTTTGATAAACCAGCTCAGGTTCTGTACCCTCAGTTGGGTGGGAAGATTGGTCACCCTCTCGATCCAGGGAATGACTTAATCAAGATCCACTTTCTTGTTCATGTGGTCACTTATACCTGTAACTGTTTGGTTAGAAGCGCCACCCCAGCCCCCTGGCATCCCTATATCCAGAGTCTGGAATGCTTGTGTCCAGGCTTCACCCCAGCCCCTGGCATTTGTGTGTCCGGGGAGTCTGAAATGTTTGGGTGGAACTTTCCACTCCTGGGAGTTAGCGCAGTCCAGACTCCACCTCTGAGAAAGCCGGCCAAATAGTGACCCCTCCCCAGAGAGGGTCAAGACCACTCCCACAGACTATTTAAACTGCCCTCCAGAGAACAAACATGTGGTCTTCCTGGTTCTCCTTTCCCCTTTCTGTGGTTTCCTGGTCTTCCTTCCCCTCCCCACTCCCCTGGGAGCGCTGGCATCCATTAAACCTGGGCCTTTTCTAATTTGGTTTGATTTGGTCTGATTTGGATTACTGCATCAGCGGAGAGGCTTATCGGGCCATAAAAACCTTTTAGTAATCCCAGTATGCAGACAATTGAGGCAGGGAGTTGTCATGAGTTTGAGACCAACTGGGGCTACACAGTAAGTTCTAGGCCAGCCAAAGCCCTAGGGTGAGGTAATTCATCTTTCCCCGCCCCAACACACACACCAATATCCCGGCTGGGGAATGTAGATGAGCTGGTCCAGCGCTTGTCTGCTATGCATGAAACCTAGGGTTGATCCTCAGCACCAGATAAAACCAGGTAAGGTGGCACACATCTATAATCCTGGTACTGGAGAGGTAGAGGCAGGAGAATCGGATGAACAAAGTCATCCTCTGCTACATAGGCAATCCCAGACAGTCTGAGCAACATGTGACCCTGTCTCAAGCAAAACAGTAAAATTTAAATCCATCTTCTCCCTGAGAGCCAAGATTAGATAGAGACCTGCAGTGAGTGTGGAGATGGAGTGATATGTGGGAAGCCCACCCCACCCCCCCCCACCCCACCCCCATTCCCTCCCCATCCCTGGGAGGTCCTTCTGTCCATGTGTTGCTTTCATTGGTTAATGAATAAAGAAACTGCCTTGGCCTAGTTGATAGGGCAGAATTTAGGTTGGCGGGAAAGACAGAACTGAATTCTGGGAGGAAGAAAGGCAGAGAGAGACACACACACACACACACACACACACACACACACACACACACGCAGACATGCACGCACGCACGCCATGGATCCACTGGAGACAGATGCTGGAATTTTACTCAGTAAGCCACTGCCAGGTGGCGACACTCAGATTAATAGAAATGGGTTAAATTAAGATGTAAGAATTAGCCAATAAGAAACTAGAGCTAATGGGCTAAGCAGCGAATTAATTAATTCAGTTTCTGTGTGGTTATTTCGGGGCTAAGCTAGCTGGGCAGCGGGGGGGGGGGGAACAAGTGGGCCCTCCTTCTACACATCCCCCATTCCCTCCTCATCCCCAGATGCTCCTCAGAGCATGTCCGCCTTCCACAGCCCCATACCGCATCACTCAGGTCTGTCATACCGCAGTCCTTCACACCGTCTGCTAGTTCCTCATCTACCTGTTTTGTTCTGTGTGTGGGAGGTGTCTCCTGGACCACAGGTGCTAAGTGAGTAGAGTACCACCATCTCAGCTCTCTGCATGTTTTCTTGTCGCCCTTAGCACGTGATGCTATTGTTTACTGTAGTCTCTGCTTTCTCTCTGTCTCCCTGGTGTCTAGTACATCCCATGACCTCAAAACAGCACCAGGTCCACCTCCTCAGTCCTGAGACTTTCCCGCTGGCATGGCCCAAGGCTATGCTAAGGGTAGCTTAGCTGGAGCACAGAGAGGTAGAAACTTCTGGAACTCTCCCACTGGCATGGCCCAAGGCATCGCTTTACTGGGTGGCTTAGCTGGAGCACAGTGAGGTAGAAACTTCTGGAAGCTTCACAAAGCTGTTTGCTTTTGGCCTTTAAGAAAGGATCCTGGTTGTGCCCTTGGGACATATTTTCTAGATTGCTTTTTGGCCTCTGACTCACTGAGGCAACCCTAATCCCCTGTACTTATGTGGGCTTGGGTTCCACCTCTTCACACCCTTGCCAGAGGCTACTTTTCCTGCAGCAAGAGCTGTGGGCACTGACCCAGAGTGAGGGATGTCCCACAGCTCAGGAGGTGAGTTTCAAAGCCTGAAGAGAGGCAGAGCCTTGGAGAGCTGGCTAGGATTTCACCTTGGCAGTGACCTTGAGGCCGGTTTCCAGAGGGACACCTAGAGCTCGGAGTAATCAGAGGAAACGGGGCCGCAGGTCTGGAGAGGAGGATAGGGCGTGGACCTGGAGGGGTGTCCAGATGTGGGGGGTGTGGTCCTCGGTTTGTTGCCCAGTGGTTCTCAACCTTCCTAATGCTGTGACCTTTAATACAGCTCCTCATGTTGGGGTGACTGCCAATCATAAAATTATTTTTGTTGCTCCTTCAGAACTGTAATTTTGCCGCTGTTAAGATTCGCGATGTAAATATCTGATATGCGGGATCTGTGGTCCCCAGAGGGGTCAGACCTACAGACTGCCTGCTGCTCTGGAGACTCTGGGTTCAGCCTCATGGGGAGGGGGCACAGCCCTCGTGGGGAGGGGCAAGGGGCAAAACCGTAATAAATAAACAAATAAATAAAAATAAAGCCTTCTATTTCCATCTCCAAGGACACAAGCCGCTTTTGGGACACATTCTGGGACCCAGAGTGCTTAGGGCTCAGGACAGCCCTCTGGAGAGGTCATCTATAGTGGAGAGCGGCTGAGATCGTGTGTTCAGGACACAGCAATCCATGGCTGTATCCAGCGAACGCTGTCTGCTGTCTTGTTCTCATTGGATTTTGTCCAGCAATATTAACTGACTTAGAGGAACACCGCCCACAAACATGTACCCAGAGCACTGCTCCCTCGGAGCCCCTAAAACTCCCAGGAGTGCTTTCTCGCTTTTTAATAAATCTGTGTTTGCTCTGGAGGTGGTGGTGGGAAGCCGCCCAGCTTCCAGTAAGGTAGAAGGAAGAGGGGCAGGGAACCTAGGAGTCTAGTATCAATGGGGTAGAAATTGTTGACCTGAGGTCATGACTGTGGCCTTCAGTGAGGTTCTCTTAGGAGCAGAAGGGCTCCAAAGGGGGTGCTAAGGGGAATGCAGACTAATGATTCCGAGGTTTCACCAAGGAGGGGGCAGTTGAGAGGGGTCTCAAAGAACAGATAAGAGGGCTGTGTTGTGTTTGAGACAATCCGTGTAGCCCCAGCTGGCCTTAAACTCAAGATCTTCCCGTCTCCACCTCAGAGTGCTAACGCAGGCCACTTTCACTGTGCCTGACTTGAGGAATTTTCTAAGCAGGAAAGAAGGGATGACAGCTCGGGACACATGTGCACAGCTGTGGAGAAGATAAAAGAGACAGCAGCTGCAGGAACTGGCGTGGCTGGGGTGTAGCCCAGTGGGTAGAGAGCTTGCCTGGTGTGCACTGAGCCTTGGGTTTGATCCCTGCGCTGCATAGACGAGGGCTGATGGTGCTTACCTGCGATCCTAGCCCGTGGGAGACAGGCAAGAGGATCCACAGTCCAAGGGCAACCTTGGCTTTAAGAAACCCTGTCGAGAGAGAGAGAGAGACAGAGACAGAGACAGGGCGGAAGAGAAAACAGGAAGAAAGAAAAATTGAGGTGAACGTGGAAGAAAGGAGGCAGACTGCAGAGAGGAACATGCATGGGGCGTCAGAGCCACGAAACTGGAAAGTTCCTTCCTTTCTTCCTTCCTTCCTTCCTTCTCTCTCTCTCTCTCTCTCTCTCTCTCTCTCTCTCTCTCTCTCTCTCTCTCTCTCTTTCTTCTGAGACAGGGTTTCTCTGTGTAGCCCTGGCTGTCCTGGAACTCACAGAGATCCCCCTGCCTCTGCCTTCCAGTGCTGGGATTAAAGGTGTGCTCCTCCACACCCCAACTTTGAATCTTTTGTTATCCAGCACTAGCTTTGCTCCATTATAACCAGAGAGGAGTTTTGGGAATCTACTAATCTTTCCTTTCCTTTCCTTTCCTTTCCTTTCCTTTCCTTTCCTTTCCTTTCCTTTCCTTTCCTTTCCTTTCCTTTCCTTTCCTTTCCTTCCCTTC
>NW_004949127.1:218394-221419 GCF_000317375.1 Microtus ochrogaster | reverse complement strand
CCTTTCCTTTCCTTTCCTTTCCTTTCCTTTCCTTTCCTTTCCTTTCCTTTCCTTTCCTTTCCTTCCCTTCCCTTCCCTTCCCTTCCCTTTCCTTTCTTCTTTTCTTCCTTCCTTTCTTTTTTTTTTCTGTGCATTAGTTTTTTGCCTGCACACAAGTCTGTGAAGTTGTCAGATCCCCTGGAATTGGAGCTACAGACAGTTGTGAGCTGCCATGTGGGTGCTGGGAACTGAACCCGGGTCCTATGGAAGATCAGTCAGTGCTCTTAACTGCTGAGCCATCTCTCCAACTCTAAGGATTTCTTTAAGGCCTAAAATGTGGCCAATTTATCAAAAGGTTCCCAGGCACTTGCATTCTCTAATTTTAGAGGAGAGGCATCCAATCGAGTTCCATCGCATTATTTATATGTTTCAGCAAGTCTTTCATGATTTGCCCACACGTGCATATGTGTGCATCTATTTTTTGCTCATATGCTGGAAATTGTCAACTAAATTCTTTTATCACTAATGAATTTTTCACTGTTTCTCCTTTTAGTCCCTGTGGTTTGTTGGATTGTTTTGATTTTTATTAGTTTTGTTGCTTTCGTGAGTTTTTATTACATTTTCTTTATTTTGTATGTATGGGTGTGCATATCCACCTCGTGTGGGGTGCTGGTATCCCATGGCTCAAGTGTGGAGGTCAAAAGATACTTGGGGAGATCAGTTCTCTCCTTCTGCCATGTGGACCCCTGGGTTCGACCTTGGGTCATCAGACTGACTGAGGGCTGAGCTATCCCACTAGCTTTGGTTTGTTTTGGTGCGAGGGTCTTGCTACATGCCCTGGCTAGCATGGAACTTGCTATTAAACTACTTCTGTGTCCCAGTTGCTAGATGCACCATTCACTGGTCTCTCCTGTAAATCTTTCCGGCAGTTTCTAATCTTGAGACTAGCATGATGCTGTTTGGACCCTGGAAAATGCAGATGACTGCAGAGGAGGGTTGGGATGCATTCGTGAGAGGCTCATCAAGAGGCCGTTGGGCGGGAGTGGGGTAAACCCAAGCTTCAGCATGGCAGCTTCACAAGGATTCAGACTGAGAGCCTGAAGTGAACAGTTCATACTACATCATATCAGCAGTGAAAGGCACACCCCAAAACATATGCCCTGGACCTGAGACTCAGTACTCAAAAGGCACAAGACCTAGTGTCAGTGGTGGCCGAGAGGTGAGCTCCTGTTTGGGTGTCAGACTCCAGGCATGAGCCTGTGACTTTCCTGCAGGATGATGTTCTCAGGGGGAGCCTCCCAGGCACCACTCTGAAGAGATACAGGAATCTCTCTGAGGAAGTACAGAAGCCACTCATCTTGAAGGTAATTTTCAAATTTGGAAGTTGTAGCATGCTAGGAAGGGCTTGGAAAATGATGGGCAGCCATGTTGGCTGTTTTAAGAGTTACTGATCAGCCTGGGAAACCAGTCAGGATAGACTTCGGAGAAGCTGAACGTCAGGGATGTGCTTCAAGGAGCAGAACTTCTTCATCGTGCCTGAGGACCTTCTGACGAATCTGCATGAATCAAGCACCTGTAGACCACGTAGGGCTCCTTAGCACCTCCATCACCAGAAACTCGCCATCCAGTCAATGCATCGTAACTTCCCCTGAATCCTCAGCATCGTTTCTAGGCTCTTCCATCTGTCTGGAAGGTTGCTCTCCTTCCTGACTCCCTAAAGACCTTGATACATCACTGCGTGCCTCCCCCACATTGTCTATCAGTGTCTCTGTCTAGTGGCTTCTCAGCGTCTAGTCTGGACAACTTCCACCCTGAATGGGGGTCAGGAAGCTGGCAGTACTCCTGAGAAGGCTCGGGCATGTTTGCTCAACTCTATCAGGGCACTTGTTGCCTAGATTTCCGCTTGAGCCAGTGAGCTGTGCCCAGCGCGTGGCTGTGAACACCCCAAGGCAGTCGGACCCAGAATCAGAAACTTCCTTAAACTACGATGGGGGAGTGGGGTATGTAATTTATGTGGTTTCTGGCCCTGAACTCTGTAGACAGCATGACGTTTCCACATCAAAAGGTTAGACACACCTCACCCTCTCTTCCCCTATCCTTCAAGCTCATCCGTCTGCCACGTCTGATCCAAGTGGACCAATTCCCACTTGTTCTTTCTATGGTGTTTTACCTCCATTTTCTCCTCCCTGAGGCCTTGCTGCTCCTCTAAGGAGGGTGAATATGTAATTTGTCATCCCAACTGGGTCACTGTCTAAAGTGAAAGGGGGAGCTAATTAATAATTGTGCCAAGTTCACTCCCATACCCAAGACTCCCTGGTGAACTCAGATGTATGACTGCCCTCCCCTCCTCCTCCTCCGGCTGCTCATCGGCTCCTTTGCAGGGTCCTCTTCCACCTCCACTCATGCTTATCCCGGAGCCCCCTTCCTGTCACGCCGCCCCCCCCCCCCGCGTGGTTTGATCCAGCTATGGCTCCTGGTAGGGACTACACTGTCGTCGTTTCTATACTCCGTGTTTGTATAGATTGAATGGCTGACCAGAAGTCTCTACCTGGCTGTCCTGGTAGTAACTCAGACCTACATTCTAAAACCTAAATCATTCTCTTCAACTTCCTCTGTGGTCCCTCACGCTGAGAACGGTGACTGGATGGGGAGGATGGAGGAAGCATGTTTGGAGATGCTGCAGCCAACAACCAGACGACCCCACAGTTGCTGCACTTCTAGGGTGATTATCGAATGTGCCAAGCCTTAGCTTCCTATAGAATGGAGATACAGTCTTATTCGGTGGGCAGGGCTACATGGGGCAGTAGCGGTAATCACAGGTGTTTGTAGGGTCCTCGGGCAGGGCTACATGGGGCAGTAGCGGTAATCACAGGTATTTGTAGGGTCCTAGGGCAGGGCTACATGGGGCAGTAGCGGTAATCATAGGTGTTTGTAGGGTCCTCGGGCAGGGCTACATGGGGCAGTAGTGATAATCACAGGTGTTTGTAGGGTCCTAGGGCAGGGCTACATGGGGCAGTAGTGGTAATCACAGGTGTTTGTAGGGTCC
>NW_004949127.1:215221-218289 GCF_000317375.1 Microtus ochrogaster | reverse complement strand
GGTGTTTGTAGGGTCCTCGGTCAGGGCTACATGGGGCAGTAGCGGTAATCACAGGTGTTTGTAGGGTCCTAGGGCAGGGCTACATGGGGCAGTAGCAGTAGCCTCTCTCGCTCTCTGTACCCACAGCCCTCGAGTCCTGTCAGCTGAACCTGAGGATGCCAGGTACTTGCTACCATTGCACAGTCCTGGTTTGGGTTCTTCAACCAAAGTGCCTTCCTGTTAAGAAAGCAGCCGCCAAAGGACCAGATGTGAGAGAAAGGCCCAGATCTCTGACTCCGGCTTGCGGCTTCTCTTTTCTAGCCTCGCCCTGTTCATTTTCTTGGCACATCGCTCCACTGCCATGAAACAAGCCCTGGCCCCTTGCACGAGGATGAGGGGCTCTCCAGAACCAACCTGAGCCCACCTAACCGAGGTCACTAAGTGTCCAGGGTTCAGCCAGCCTCATAGCTGACTGTAGATACATAAGTCAGCCCAGCCAAGACCAGGAAAACCAATGAGCCGCACACAGCTGAACAGCTGAGCTCCATGAAGGGAGGTGAGTGACTGGCTGCTGCTTGTAGCCACTAAACTCTGCGGTGTGTGCCAGCAGGCTCAGCTTGTTACCGGCCACTGGAGCCAGGGCTGGGCATTTGCGGGTTCCTGGCGTCTTATTTAAGGAATTGAAATAAAAGCACACATGAACTACAAAGCAGCAAGGAGACTATTTAGAAGGGAAGTGATAGTACAGGTTAGAAAGGATTGTTGGGATTAACAGTGGCGCACAAGATTAAGTACTTAAGGGCTCCATGTAATTGGAGACTGCACTTTTGTTTCCCAGCTGCCCAAGCCCGAATAATCACACAGAAACTATATTAATTACAACACCGTTTAGCCAATGTCTTAGGTTTCTTTCTGGCTAACTCTAACTATTAAATTGACACATTTCTATTAATCTGTGTATTGCCACAAGGCTGTGACTTACTGTTATGGCATGTTACTCCTTTGGCGGCTACATTGTGTCTCTTTGACTCTGCCTACTTACTCTATCCCTGTTCGGATTTCCCACCTGACTGTACCCTGCTAAGCCATTGGCCAAAAAAGCGTTATTCCTTAACCAATAAAAGCAACACATACACAGAAGGACCTCCCACATCAGTTTCAGCTATTGCTTGGGATTCTTCCATGGGGTTCATGGGGTTAGGTTGCTAAGGAACACAGCCTAAGTGGTTCTGTTTGATTGGCAGACAGACTATATAAGCCCTTTCTCACCGCACACATATCACCTTCTGTGATGTATTTGATTTCATTTTCTAATTGTTTAATTTAATGTGCACGAGTGTCTTGCCTATGTGTAACTGTGTATCACATTTGTGCAGTACCTGTGGAGGCCAAAAGAACGCGTCAGATCCCTAAAGCTGGAGCAGCAGCGGTTGTGAGCTGCCATGTAGGTGCTAGGGATCGAACCTGGGGCCTCTGGAAAAGCAGCCAGTGCTCTCAACCACGGAGTTACCTCTGCAGTGCTACACCTCTGGGTTTTTTTTTCTTTTTTTTGGTTTTTCGAGACAGGGTTTCTCTGTAGCTTTGGAGCCTGTCCTGGAACTCCCTTTGTAGACCAGGCTGGCCTCGAACTCACAGAGATCCGCCTGCCTCTGCCTCCCGAGTGCTGGGATTAAAGGCGTGCGCCACCACCGCCCAGCTACACCTCTGGTTTTAACCATGTGCACGCCCACTGTATGCACAGGAATGAGGTGGCAACGGGAATTCTCTCTAGATCATTCAGGGGACAGACTTTGCCTTACTGAGCATTTACCCCAGACCAGTCTGGGCTGCATCAGCCCACCTTCCTATCCACATGTGCTCCGAAGACATCTTAATAGAAACCATCCATGGTGGGAAAGGTGAATTGTTTGGAGAAGGGGTTGAGAGCACCCTGATGTAAGTGGGGGATCCTTTGTTGCTAACAGGTTCCCAGGTGCATTGTTTAAAGAGGGGTGTGCATACGTAGTGCGTGCTGGTGATGTTTCTAGACTGCCAAACAGTGTGCAGGCGAAGGTTCTAGACTGCTAACACAGCATGCAGTTGAAGGTTCTAGACCACTAAGAGCATCACTAGATATGTTCATAGACCAAGCGGAGTTCCACACTGCTAAGCTATCCCCTATGCTTGCCTGCCTCGGACTGAACCACAAGAAAGACCAGATAAAAGATGAGGAGGCAGGGCTGAGGCCACACCGCCTACCATTACAGAAGGAGTAATGACCTCCAGAGCCAACCGCCGCAGGAAGTCAATGGTCAAGAAAGCCATTTTCATTTCTAGCCAATCCTGATGACCGAGTCCAGGGTCTCTCTCCATCATGCTAGGCTTTATTCTGAAACAGAGTCTTGCTTGCTAAGAGTCCCAGGCTGGCCTTGAATTTTCTACCCTCCTGCCGCCACCTCCTGAGTAGCATGTACTGAAGAAATGCAACGCTGTGCCTAACCATTCTCATTTGTGTTTCAAGGACGTTGGTGACCCCGACAGAGTCAGAACTGTGGTGGGATCAGAGGCCAGATGAAGCACAATTAATAAAAGCTCAGAGACAGATATTGGGGTTCAACCTGAAGATCAGAAAAGCAAAGCACCCAACACCAGCTCTTGCCTCTACCTCAGTCCGAAATGGGGATCCTGCCTCCAGGAATCTCAGAATGAGGCAGTGTCTCCTTCTGTTTTATAATCCTCTCTAGTTCTGGGATTAAAGGCGTGCACCACCCACTTTCTACGGCAACTAGTGTGGCTACTGGGATTAAAGGTGTGTGTTACCACTGCTTTGTCTGTAAGGCTGACCAGTGGGGCTGTTTTACTCTCTGATCTTCAGGCAAGCTTTATTTATTAAGATAAAAATGAAAGCTGGGTGGTGGTGGCGCACGCCTTTAATCCCAGCACTCAGGAGGCAGAGGCAATGGATCTCTGTGAGTTTGAGGCCAGCCTGGTCTACAAGGGCTAGTTTCGGGACAGGCACCAAAGCTACACAGAGAAACCCTGTCAAAAGAGAGAGAGAGAGAGAGACAGAGAGAGAGAGAGACAGAGAGAGAGAGAGACAGAGAGAGAGA
>NW_004949127.1:206297-215121 GCF_000317375.1 Microtus ochrogaster | reverse complement strand
AGAGAGAGAGAGAGAGAGAGAGAGAGAGAGAGAGAGAGAGAGAGAGAGAGAGAACTGGAATGCCACTATAGCTAGACACTATATAGTGGACTGGGGAGTAAAAGGAGCTCCAGGAAGGAGCTGGCTGATAACACAGGCTTGGGGAAGCTTGGGTAGGATGGGACAAAACAAACCGGAAGCCCAATCAAGAAGCATCCAGGAGGGCTTGCTGCATCTTTACAAGTGACAAGGATGATCTGGAAGTGACAGACAGAAGATTTGGAGGAGCCAGAGCAGAAAGTGACAATAATTAGCCCTCACGAGCATCCCCTATGAGCCAGGCCTTTGTCACACTCTCCCTGTGGCGTCTCTCATTCCCATCCTTCAGTCAGCTCCCCATGGGAAAGACAATTCAGCCCTGAGCTTAGCATCTCAGGATGAGTTCCCAGAAACACGTGGTTGGGTCATTCTACCATTCTGTGAGCGCGCGTCACGGTGTTCTTATATAAACTAAGATGGCCCTGATGTCCTTAGGTGACAGATGTGGAGCTGCCATCACGTGTGTGACCGAGAGGCCCTCACACAGCTCCTGACTATTCTCCCAGCTGACTCACTCAAGGAAGCAGAGCGCTGAGAGATAAAGCAATCCACCCCTGCTCACAAAGCCGATAAGTGGCAAACGTGGTGATGTGAACCCTGGCAGCGTGACTCCATGGGGCGGGGAGACGGGACAAGGACTCTGGCCTGCTGCTGAGATGGGATGGAAAGGGGGAAGGGCAGGGGCGGGTGGTAGCTGAGTAGGCAGGGAGAAAATTTTGATGCAGATCACAGGAAATCCATGGCCTTGGTTTATCTTTTCTCCTCTGAAGGAGAGAATAGGTGCTAAGCTCGGAGCATGTGGGAGAAGGATAAGAGATTAAAAGCCAGTATTGTCCTGACTGACGGTGCAGACACCGGAGACTCGGTTTGTAGCGGTGCTGGCCCTGTCCTGGGCATTGCATGGTGGGAGAGCCAGGCAAAGGGAAGAGGCGCATGAGGGAGCCTGCACTAGGAAGTGTGCTAACCCACAACAACTCTCCAGCCAGCTCCCAGATAATGACACAGAGACTTACTAATTATGAAAGCTTGGTCTCAGCTTAGACCTGTCCCATTAGTTCTTATAACTTAACTCATTCATAATCTACGTTCTGTCTCATGACTTTTTACTTTTCTCTCATTGCGCACCCACGGTTTCCTCCCCATTTAGCTGACAACTCCACCCTTTTTCCTCAAGTCCTCTCTGTCCCCGGAAGTCCCGCCTAGCCTCTTCCTACCTACCTATTGACCAGTCATCTCTTTATTAAGCCAATCACAGTGACACATCTTCACATTGTATAAATATCCAACCACAGTAGTGGGTGCCACAGGAGCCCATGAGTAGGAGTGGTTCTCAACCACAACCCCCCTGAAAGCACAGAGGGACTCAAGTCTCCAGAGCTGGCCTGGCTCTGTGCTGTGGCCACTGTCCCCAGACTGTAGCTAGTGCTGAGGGGGCTCAGAATGCAACATGACACAGAGTTCCAGAAAGAAGAAAGGAGGGACCGGCTGGTAGAATATGCACAGCATAGTTGAGGAAGATAAGAGGGCGGGGGCTCCTACAGAGCTCAGACAAAGTGAGGTGGAGATGGGGACACTGACCAAGATGAGAGGGGGGCCTCAGATCTGTGCGATACCCCTGAGAAAGTAGGGGAGATGTAATGAGCAGAGGGCCAACAAGTCCCTCTCGTACCCCAGCCGCCCAGCTTGAAGGAAATGAGGCTCTCAGAACTTCCCTTGTGTTTGGAGCAGAGTCCCCCTAAAAGGCCAAAAGGGGAAGTGCTCAGGAGCTGTTTCTGTGGCGTTTCCTCACCCTGAGACAAGCAGAGCCAAGGCGGCCTGCCCCTGGGGTGACATCAGGATGGGGTTGCCTGAAGGATATGGGGTGTCTTCCTTGGCTAAGGACCGCTTCTGGAAGACGATGAGCAAGGGTGGGGAAAACGGCATTAGCAAAAGCAAGCCAAGCCCTGTTGAGCCCCATGCCTACCTGAGGCACTTTCCGACAGTGTGACAGTGTGTGATCTCGAGTGGCATTTCCCAAAGGACATTCTCTGGGATGCTAAAGGGACCTGTGGGGTTAGGGCAGTGAGCGCACTTAACCAATGTTGGGGAAGCATTGGGTGAGAGAGGCTTCAACAGCTCTGTGCACGGTAAGACAATGGACATGTCTCAAGGCTCTCCAAGAGGCGGGGTTCAACAGCTGAGAAGGATTCTTCCAGGATGCCTGAGTATACCAAAGTCTGAGGGTACGCGAGTCCCTTATATAAAGTCCTGTGTGTAAAGGATGCGCTTCCTTCTATACTTTATTTTTATTTTATTATTATTATTACTTTTTATTTATTTTTGGTTTTTCAAGACAGGGTTTCTCTGTGTGGCCTTAACTGTCCTGGAACTCGCTCTGTAGACCAGGCTGGCTTCGAACTCATAGAGATCTGCCTGTCTCTGCCTTCTGAGTGCTGGGATTAAAGGCTTGCGCCTCTACTGTCCAGCCTTCCTATACTTTAAAAGCCTCTGGATTACCTGCAATACTTAATGCAATGTAAGTGTCAGGAAACCGCTTGCTATACTGTAGTGAAGGAGGAACCGCAGCAAGCGAAGGTACCGGACTTAGCCCAAGAGAAGTATTTTTCGATTATTCTCTACTTGAAGCTGAATACTCTCCTGGACCTACTGGACGTGGAGGGCCAACTGTCCTTTCTCAGCATGCTTAACCACGGGGTACTTTTATTCCTAAACCCTAGAGGGATGGACAATCCATGTTCTCACGCTCGTCAGAAGTGTCACATAGTACAAAGTGGTCGGCTTTGAGGTCACATGCCGGGAGTTCCAGCACAGGCTCTGTACCTAGGAGCTGTGTGGCCTCCGACAAGTTGGTGACGTCAGGCTGGGAATGACTCTCAGTGGTGGACCGCACATAGGTATAGTCGGGTCTGTAAAGTAGGGAAAATAACAGCGCAATCATCGCGTCAGTTCAATGCGCCTTAGGGACAATGAGGGCGCCAGACCCCCACACTCCCACTAAAGGCGTAGGTTGGGAGATCCGGGAATCTTTCCCACAGTTATGTGGCATGCTGGCCCGAGCTCTGTCCTCTGAATTACTTAGAAATAAGGCTCAGAAGACGTTCAGAGCCTGTGACCGGATGAGACAGGGACCAGTGGCACAGCCCAGGGACAGAGACACATTCCGTTCCATTCCTACCGCCCAAGGAAGCACAGGGGAGGTTGGAGAGGATGGGGCAAGGGAGGGATGGGGTGAGGGGTAGGGGATGTGGCAGCCTTCCCTGTCTCCGCGCGGGGCGGTGTCAGTGGGCAGACCGGAAAGCTCCCAGGCAAGCTGCAGAGCTTGGCCCAGGGCCCATGCTGCCTTCCCGGGGTGACCCCTGCTAGGAAGGGCCTTCTAGAAAATCCTCCTGGGGCCGCCTCGGGCTGACGTCAGCGCCTCCGGACGGCCAGCTTCCAGGGCTAAGGACGTGTCTCACCGCGTTTCTGCAGCGTCTGGACAGTGTGGACCTGTGGCGGTGCTGGGGCGGGAAGGGTCTCACTAGGGTCGCGGAATAGAAGCCACGCCCACGCTGGGACCGGCGTTGCTCAGACTCCTACCCTCCAGTCTTGAATCCGTCCCCAAGAAATCTTCGGCACCCTAGGGAACGGCCTTTGACCCCTGTGTCTACCACACCTTCATATTTCCCCAGACACCAGGGAAGGACAGGCGGCCACAAGCACTGAATCCCAAGGTACCACATTGTAGCTTCAAACATAAACCCAAGATAATCCGCCAGGAATGCAACCTACAAGGTTCAGAGCCAATGCTCTGGCTGGAGAACTGCAATTCATGGTCACGTGTCCACCAGTGTCCTAACGTTGGGGTGAAGGGGGGAACCATTCAACATCTTAGATTAAAGACATCCTAATCTCACATTTCTTTATTCGGATGGGATCTGGCCTCAAGCTCACAATCCCTCCTGGACAGTCTCCCAAGTGCTGATATTGCAGACGGGTGCCCCCAACCCTACTTTTTGCCCTTCCTAAGAGGCCAGGAGCTGCAAAGTCCTGGGAAGCAGAACCCCTGGGGCTCTTCAGTCACCCTCAGCCGAGCTAGAGCATTCAGATAGGGCCCTGTCACCCCTAGGTCTCCTTGCTGGCCCCAGCACCTCCTGGTCTCTTTCTCCTGCCAGGGTGGGGCCTGCTCAAGGCCCCAGCTGAGAGCCCTTTTTTTCCTGGCAGCTGCTAGAAGTCTCCACAGCTCCTGGCCTAGTAAACCCTTCACAGCCTGCCTAAGGGGGAGTTTTGATTGGCTTCAGCTGGGATGACCTCACCCTCTCCAGAATTTGGGAGTGTTCCCATTTTCCAAGGCCCTACCCTTATCAAAGGAGTTCCCTTCTGGCCATCTTTTCTCTGGTGGCCACCTGGCCTAGTGGGTGGGCCTGAGCCTTGGAATTCCCCAGCCCACTGGGAAGGCAAGCACGGGTTTTCTCCCCGCCCACCACTCCCTTGAGGAATGAATTGCCCTGACTACCCAGGCTGTACAGCCACAGCACCTTACTCTGTCTCTTCTCTTTCTGTTCTTTATCAAGCAAGAATCGGCATCATTTAAAACAATTATGGCCTGAGGAGGGGGCTCAGAGAGTGACCAACTTGCTTCACAAGCAGGAGGACCTGAGTCTGGACCTCCAAACCCCACACAAAAGCCTTCACAAGCAGGGGGACCCGAGTCTGGAGCTCGGCACCCATACAAAAGCCTCCCCCAGGAGGGTATCTATAACCCCAGGATTCAGAGGCAGGAGAGATCCATTGAGGAAGACATTCAGTATCAACCCCCAGCTTCCACCAGGGCACACCCAGCAGCTCCGACACACACACACACACACACACACACACACACACACAAATCCCGACTGCCCTTGTGCTACTCCTTGACACGTTCTCGGCTAATCTTCACAGATTGTGACCAAGAGATTAACATCCGCAAGTTTCAGACGGAGAAGCGAACACTTGGAGAGCCTGTGAACATGCTCAAGAGGCCGGCGGCCACAGTGGCCTCAGGAGTCCCTCCCGGTTGTCTGACTCCAAGGCTAGAGCTCAGGGTTCTTACACTGAGAAATATTGCAGACTATAGCCACAGATGTCACAACCACCTACCCTGGAAGGATCAAAGACAAATCCCATTAGCCTTTCCTGAGAAGTGTCCCCAGAACCCGACACTTTATCCCAGCCCTCAGCTAAGCCACTACATCCCACTTGAGCTAACTGCGACAGTCAAGACAGTACCTGTGGCTGTCCCTACCCTGCGTGGGGGACAGTTTACAGTTCACCACACGACAGCTGAACAGACCCTAAAACCTGATCTAGTTTGATCAGGTCTCTCCTATGCTCAGAGCTCTCCAGTAGCTCCTTCCTGACTCAGAGACCGAGCCAAGGGCCCTAAGGTAGCCTAGAAAGTTCTCCATCACCTGTCCCTTACTACCACTACCATGATCTCTTATGGCACCCTTTCTCCTGTCCCCCCGCCTCTCCCCACCCCTGCACACAGGCACCCAGCTCCACTTGCACAGGGCTCCTTGCTGCTCCCTGACCACGTGGCAGATGTCTGCCTCCCTGCCTTTTGCCCTCGCCGTCGCGATGCCTGGAAACCTCTTTGACCACACAGCCTCGTGGCTCAGTCCCTCCGTTCCTCCAGCTTTGCCCAAATACCACAGAGTCATTTCCTGTTCAGTTTTCCTCCTTCACCATCTCAATCTTTCTCCACTCCTCCTCCCGACACATGTCACCACCACGTGAGGCTACTTTTGATATCAAGGAATGCCCGCTCTCCTGTTAGGATGTTAGGGGTGTTCTGCACGCATAGGGCTTTCCATGTGTACAATACTGCGTGCTGCATCGTAGGTGCTCAATAAACATGTATGGAGGAGGTAGAGAGGAAGATGGTAGCCAGGTGAGGGGAGGCTGAACAGAGGGTGTCCGGACAAGCCAGCCTTTCAGTGTGGCTTCTTTGCAGCTTCAGCACCAACTGATAATTGAGGAACAGCTGAGAAACTGGAGCTCAGAGCCGTGGAGCAGGACCAGGCTCTTGACTGTTGTGTGTGTTGTGTTTTGTTTTGCTTTGTTGTTGCTGTATTTTGTTTGTTTGCTCGCTTTTCTGTGTTTATCAACAGGGCCTCACACTGTACCAGCCTAGCTCACTGTGTAGTGCAGGATGACCTCAGACTTTTAGCAATCCTATGGCTCCTACCCTCTGAATGCTGGGATTCCAGGTGTGAGACACCATGCCCTCACTGGGATGCTGTTCTTCAGACCTACATCTGAGGACAAGGGGGCAGGAGAGGACAGAGGACAGTGACTCCTTCCCAGACGACCTCAGGGGACTCCACAAGGATGTCGGATGCCAAAATGGTCCCTCAGGGCAAGCTCTCTGCCTGCACCACCCTCCTGGACTTCCAGACTCCAGAACCATGATATGATATATTTCCAATGTTCTACTAGGCACGTCTGCCTTCAACACTGTGATGCAGCGTGTCATCTATGAAGTTTATGCATGAGGGCTACACAGCCCGGCCACTAAACCGACAGGCAAACTCATGTTTTAAGTTTACAGTTCTCTATCGGGCTACATTCATAGGTCTCCTGGGCCACACATGAGCCACAGGTTAAACATGCCTGCAAGCCATCCCGTCTGTGGCACTGTGTAACAAGCACATGACACACTCAGGTACTTTTCAAGCTCACTCTGTCCCTGAGTGCACGTCTGTAAAACGGGGGTGATTATTATGGCCTCCCACAGGCGAGGCAATCGCATGTTCCTGAGTGTGACACGCAGAGGTCAGAAGACAGCTTGTGAGAGTCTGGTCCCTCCTTGCGCCATGCGGGCTCAGGGGATGGGCTTCAGGTCATCAGGCTTGGTGGAGAAAACCTTCACCCACTGAGCCTTCTCCTCAGCGCTGACGGGAGCACGTCAATCTCATAGCTGCAGCCAGATGAGCTCCTGCGCCTCAGTTGCCCCCAATGATGGTTGATCCCAGTTATCAAACTGATACGATCAAGAATCCTCTGAGAGACAGGCCTCTCGAAACGCCTCTGTGTATGTGTGTGTTGGGGTGGGGAGTCTTAACTAGGTTAATTAGGATGGGAGAACCTGCCCACTGTGAGTGGCACCATTCCCCGAGCTAGGATCCTTAATTACACAGAAGGAGCAACTGGACTGGCGAGATGGCTCATGTAAAGGTATTGGCTGCCAGACCTGATGACCTGGCTCCGTGGCTCCATATGACAGACGGAGAGAACCATCCTCCCTAAGTTGTCCTCTGACCTCCATGTGCCCGCCATATTCTGCGCGTGCGCACGTTCTCTCTCTCTCTCTCTCTCTCTCTCTCTCTCTCTCTCTCTCTCTCTCTCTCTCTCTCTTTCTCTCTCTCTCTCTCTCTCCCCCTCTCTCTCCAGTGGTTTTTAAATAAGGAGAAAGGGAACCAAGAGCAAGCATTCAGCACTCTCTGCTTCCTGGCTGCAGATGTGATGTAAGCAGCTACCTCCTGCTCCTCCTTCCTGGATGTCCCCACCATTACAAACTCTACCCTTGACCTGTGGCCCAGAATAAAGCCTTTCTCTCTTAAATCACTTTTGTCAGGGAGCTGTCCCAGCAACTGCAGAAGGAAGTAGGCTGTCCCTCCTTTCCTGTCATTGTCCTGGTCAGGAGGAGCCAGGCACAGTGGTCAGTCACTACTGCCAGGCGCTCCAGGGAGGGGTGATAACCACTGCTCAGCCTCATCATTCACACACACACACACACACACACACACACACACACAAATACACACACACAAATACACACATACATTCACACACCCACATGAATACACACATACACATGTACATACACACACACACATAACACATACATACACACATGCACACACACATACACTCATACACACGCGCACACACACACACACACACACACACGCACACACCAGCCGCACTATCTTTAGGTCACAGATTCCTATCCCCCACCTGACCACTGCATGCTTCTCCATCCTAAGGGTGTCTTAGCTCCCTGTTGCCACTATAGGAAGTTAGCAGGCCGTGGCCTGAGGCTGTGTGGATTTGTTATCTTATACTCCAGAAGCAGGTCGATGTGGATACTTCCTAGAAGCTTGAGGGAAGAGACCATTCCTCACCTGTCCACCTCTACAGTCTTCTTGGTTCCTGGCCCCGTGCAGACATGGAACCGTGTGATCTGAGATGTCACTGTCACTTTGCCCTCACTGCCATCTCCACCAGCATCACTGGGTCCCATTTTACATACAAGAACATACACCTTCGGGTCCAGCCGTGTGAATGTCAGTTAAACACGAAATGCACCAATGGAGGTAAAGAAGAGACCCTGAGACCGGGAGCGTTTCCAAGAGGCTTTGTTATGGCCATATGCTAGGAGCAGGGGCGGGTACACACTTTGGAGAGAGCGGTGGGAATTCCCGCCCCAGGGGACCTTGGTATCCCATGAGTGAGACTGGACACCAAACAAGAAAACGCAGGTTAGATGTGACACAAATGGCTGGGGCAATCAAGAAGGAAAATTTGCTCCACGCTGACCCTACAGCTCAGAAGAGGGAGGTGGCCATGTAGGACCAGGGCTCTCTACAGCTGACTTGGTGTTGCAATGGTAACTCCAGGAGCCAGGGTTGTTTTCTTTCTTCTTCTTCTTCTTCTTCTTCTTCTTCTTCTTCTTCTTCTTCTTCTTCTTCTTCTTCTTCTTCTTCTTCTTCTTCTTCTTCTTCTT
>NW_004949127.1:204721-206197 GCF_000317375.1 Microtus ochrogaster | reverse complement strand
TTTTTGAGATAAGTCTTGCTCTGTAGCCTCAGCTGCCCTGGAACTCACTATGTAGCCCAGGCTTTCCTTGAGAACATCCCGTGCGCGCTCCCTGACTATAGAGGTTACAGGTGTGGGCCACCACACCCAGACTAGAAGCAGCTGAAGCAGACAGGAGCGCTGGCTTTCAAGCTTCACCGTATCTAAACAACCTTCCATTCAAGCAGGATGAAAACCACATCCAGAGTATCAACCATTCTCCCTCAGCCACCTTGATCAGCGTGGAACTCACCTCCTGCCCTGTGGCTCCCTCCTCGGCAACCCAAGGAAGCTTACAGAACTCCCAGGACTCAATAGAGCCCAGCTGGGAAATGAATGGCAGTCACTCTCACAGACACATCCTGTTCACTTCCCAGCAACCCAGGAAGCCACCGTTTCATGCGGAGGAACCCATGGCAGAGAGGGACGGGTCATATTAACAAGTAGCTGCTGTTTCCTTGCTAAGGATTTGAACCAGGGCCTTGCACATGCTAGACAGGCAAACTACCGCTGAGCTATATTGCCAGACATGCTTGAAACTTGATGGAATATAAGTGAAGTCTGGTTCCTGTTTGCTTGGCTAGCTCCATCCCCTTAACACACACACACACACACACACACACACTCACAAACAGACACACACAAGCACACACACTCATAAACAGACACACACAAGCACACACACTCATAAACAGACACACACAAGCACACACACTCATAAACAGACACACACAAGCACACACACTCACTCACAAACAGAAATACACAAACACACACATAGGCCGGGCGGTGGTGGTGCACTCCTTTAATCCCAGCACTCGGGAGGCAGAGGCAGGCGGATCTCTGTGAGCTCGAGACCAGCCTGGTCTACAAGAGCCAGTTCCAGGACAGGCTCCAAAAACCACAGAGAAACCCTGTCTTGAAAAACCAAAAAAAAAAAAAGAAAAGAAAAGAAACAAACACACACATAGACACACCATGTCACCTTTAGAGCTTCTTATGCATCCAATCAAATGCTTTCTTTTATAAGAGCTGCCTTGGTCATGGTGTCTCTTTACAGCAACAGAACAAAAGTAACTAAGACAACCTCCCTTCCCAGCCCCACACTGCCCTCAAATAATTCAAGATCATCTCTGACTTTCAAGCCCCTTAATACAATCACACACCCTGCCCACAACAGGAGAGATCACATTCATGGATTCTATCCATTGGGATGTTGACATCTTCAGGGACCCAAGCCAACCTGCCATGCTTTGGGACAGGATCTGAGTTTAAATACCATGTCCTCAAGGACGTTGTTCCCAGCTCCCAGGGTCTTCTCTCTCCCTCACAGCGCTGGCCCCAGTCCCGTATTAGCATTAGCTTGGACAGTTGTGTGAGCCACGGCACAGGTATGGCAGACTCGGCTTTTCCATTTGTACGTGGACAGCTGTGTGAGCCATGGCACACATCTGGACG
>NW_004949127.1:194567-204490 GCF_000317375.1 Microtus ochrogaster | reverse complement strand
TGTACGTGGACAGCTGTGTGAGCCATGGCACACATCTGGACGTGGACAGCTGTGAGCCACGGCACAGGTATGGCAGACTCGGCTTTTCCATTTGTCCTTGCAACCCAGATGGTAATCTGTCAGAGTCAGAACTGAGGAATCATTTGCCACACACAAGGGGGAGCAGATGAATGAACTTGCCTGGGGCAGCAAGGATTTGAACTTGGGCAGTGGGTTCACAGAACCCCTCTCAGCCTCTTGCTGAATAGCCTTTCACAGAGCTACGGTAAGCGATCTCGGACTCCAGAGCGTATTTAAGGCGCCCCCCCCCAGGACACCGCACCAGGTGTAGGGAGGTTCAACACTTGCAGAAGCGATACTCTCAAGTCCCGTGGTTTAGGACACCGTTCTTGCCAAAGTCGGGAGGAAGGTTTTGGCAACGCCGGCAATGCGGGGTTGGGATGTGGGTGTGAGAGCAGCTGGACTGGAGGTGGAGGCCAGGCAGGGGACCCGGCAGGCACGCACAGAAAGGAAGAGAACTTCAAGGGCAGTCCTCAGGCACACCCACGAGAAACGCTGGGAGAAGAAGATGCCAGGGAGGAAACGGGCTGTCAGCGCCCAGAGGAGAGGAGGAGCCGTGGGAAAGTGCCATGTCATGGAAACCAGAGAGGGAGCGAGTCCATCTCCAGGAAGAGGCAGTGGCAGGGCAGCGGGGTGGAGCAGGAGGTGGGCGGCCCGGGGCCACCTGCCCTGCTAGGAAGGCCTTGTCTTGACCTTTCTCAACTGAGGATGATCTCAGTAAACTTCGTGAGAGTTAGAAGGCGAGGGGGAGGCTGAGTGGGCGCTGCACGGATTCAGGAGGAAATGCAAGGAGACCACACGTTTCCGGATCTGGCAGAGAAAGCCGAGGGATGGGGGAGGTGGCACGGTGAGGACAAGAGAGATGCTCGCGTGGGCTGGCAGGCGCCTGGGAAGAGCCTGGGAGGAAGCAGCCGAGAATCAGAAGGAGGGCAGGTCGTGGGCGGGCGGCGTGCACCAGGCCAGGCAGGAGAGTTGGGGAAGAGTCGACACTCACCCAGTCTGAGAAAGATGGGAGGTGCCTGCTGGGGAGCCTGAGCCCAGCTTCCTTCCAGGGATGGGGGGCTTAGCCTAGCTTCCTCCCTCCCAGTTTTTACTGAGGCTACCTTGGGGAGGAGCGAATGACTGGGGCTGGGGCTCAGGCTACTGAGCGCAGAAGCTCGGGCCAGCCTTCTGCTAGAGTCCACTTAAAGGGTCCTTAAGCCCTCTGTGCTCTGGGGGACCTCGCAGACTCAGAACTGGACCTGCAGTCCTGTCTGAAGCCACCAGTAAGTGTAGCTCCTGTCTCAAATCTCCAAAAGGTTTGAGAACTGCCTTCACACCCCAGGGGAGGATGTGAGCCCACTTCTGTGTTTTGGAACTCTCTGGCATCCATGACGTATACTAGCGTTCGTGGGAAGTGGGCAGTGTGCGTGCGTGTGTGCGTGTGTGTGTGTGTGTGTGCGTGTGTGTGTGTGATACTACATGGTCTGGGGATGTAACTCGGTTGGCAGAGTGCTTGCCTACCGTGGCCAGCAGGAGGTAGGAGAGGAAGGAGGAGCCAAAGGTCAATGGCATTCTCAGCCACACACTGAGGCAAGCCTGGGATATACAGAGACCTCATTTCGCAATAAGTAGATACTTGTTTGAAGTGTTTTTTAAGGGCACAAACAAGAGTGAATAATGGGGAAATATGATTGAAATACATTACGTACATGCATGGAAATGTTATGATGAAGCCCAATACTATGTATAACTAAAAATGCTAACAAAACGCTTTTTCTTTTTTTTTCTTTCTTTTTTTTTTTTTTTTGGTTTTTCGAGACAGGGTTTCTCTGTGGCTTTGGAGCCTGTCCTGGAACTAGCTCTTGTAGACCAGGCTGGTCTCGAACTCACAGAGATCCGCCTGCCTCTGCCTCCCGAGTGCTGGGATTAAAGGCGTGCGCCACCATCGCCCGGCTTAACAAAACGCTTTTATAAAGGCATAAAGGAACTAAGGATTACCAAAGAAACCTATGATATAGAGAAAGCTTATATATATATAATATAGATATTATATATAAAATATGTATATATGGGGGAGGGGCTAGAAGTCAGCAGACAACATGAAAGAGTCAGTGCTCTCCTTCCCTGTGGGTTCTGGGATTTGAACTCGGGTCTTCAGTTTTGGTGGCAAGCACCCTTATCCTCTGAGCCATCTTGCTGGCCCCTTCTTTCTTGCCATACGTGGTTACTACCATGTTACAGTCATAGCCTATGGTATTCTTTAGTACAGGTCATAAAGGAGCCCGTGTGCATTTGGAGAGATGTGCAAAAATGGAATGTCACGGGGAAGTGTCTGATGTTCACCTGGTGGCGGCCACAGCAGCCACACTTCCTGGGATTGGTTGGCCTCTCGCTACGGGGGATTCTCTGTTTTAGCAGATGATGGAGAAAATGAAGAAGGAACTTGGATCCGTCTCAATTCTTGAACTCCAAGAGTACTTGTTGCTCTTGGAGAGGATCTGGGTTTAGTTCTCAGCACCCACATGGTACCCACAAACACCAGAACCTCCAGTTCCAGGGGATCTGATGCCTTCTTCTGACCTCCGTGGGGACCTGCACGCACGCAGTGCACAGACATACCTACAGGCAAGCATCTACACATGCAAAATAAGATAAATGCTTTTAAAAATAAACTATTTGAGTGTGTGATGATGTGGGATGTCCTTCTGTATATTTAGTGCTTTTATTGGTTGATGAATAAAGCTGTTTTGGCCAATGGCCAGAGTAAAGACAGGCAGGAAATCTAAACAGAGAGAGAGAAAGAGAGAGAGAGAGAGAGAGAGAGAGAGAGAGAGAAGAGAGATGCCATGTAGCTGTTGCCACAGGAAAAAGCTGCCAGAACGTTACCAGTAAGCCACAGCTTTGTGGCAATACGTGGATTAAAAGAGATGGGTTAATTTGAGATGTAAGAGCTAGCTAGAATACGCCTGAGCCATTGGCCAAACAGTGTTGCAATCAATATAGTTTCTGTGTGTCTGGGTCTGGGTGGCCAGGAAACAAAAGCTCAGTCTCAGTTTGCAGTGTGTGACTGTATGTGTCTGCAGACATGTGGACATTACAGCGTGTCTGTGGAGGTCAAAGGACAACCTCAGATATCAGTCCTCACTATGGACCTTGTTCACTGCTGCATAGACTAGGCTGGCTGGCCTAGGAACTTCTGGGGATTCTTGCCTTAGGAATTCTGAGACTGTAGACACAGGTTACCATGTCTAGATTTAGGTGGCTCTGGGAACTCAAACGCAGGGCTCCATTTTACCCACTGAGCCATCCTCAGCCCGGACCCCGTGAGTTCTATCTATGGCCTTCAAAATGTTAAGAACATCTGTAGAGCTGTTCAAAGCCCCACCGCTTACAGGGACCAGAGGTGATGCCACAGAGGCCACAGAAGCCAGTAGGGAAAGGCGGCAATAAACAGCATCTCCTGCATGAGCAGTGCTGCTGGGCTCCAGGGACAGCAAACCTGTTATCACTTGATCTTCGCAGCATTCAAAGATGCCAGGAATAGTAATTATTACGTAAATTCTCCTACTTCTTAAATCTGAGCAAAAATGTGCACACTTTAAAGTGCATTTTGGGGCCAAATATATCGCAGCTGTAACCTGGAGACGGGAGTCGGGCTCCCTGCTGTTGGAGTCTTGTTGCAGAGGGGAGGGGGTTGTGTGTTTGCTGGCATCGCCCTCTACACCTGCAGTACTGCAAAAGGCCATTGGCTCATGCAGAACCCGCCACTCCAGCCTAAAAGCATAGTGGGCAGAAAACCTGGTCTGCAGGAAAATGCTCCTGAACCTGCAGTTGTCAGATTGAAGCTCCTCTTGGGCCGGGTTTCCCTCCCTGGCACTGTGTGCACAGCACTGCATGGAAAGGAGCTGGATCCCACACCAGCGACCCTGAGCTCCAGGCTCAGTCCTGCTGTATCTCAGTCTGGTGGGCCTGTCTCCACTACCCACACATCTGGGAAGTGGACCTGAGAGGTTCGATGTGTATTCAGCAGGGCAGAATACTGGCCAAATGTTAGGGCTCCTGCTTATCTCGAGTTTCGTTTTTGTTTTTTGTTTTTTTTTTTTTCTGTTTCCCCCCAGCTGGACAAACCTGTTTTAGTTCATTTCCTATACTCCCCGAGGAGTTACCCAAAATGTTACCCAGTGGACAAGATCTTAAAATACCTCCAAACAACAGCATAAAGTAGCTGACCTGTTCCCTTAAACAGTGGTCACTTTGGAAGGGTCCAGCAGCGACTGAGTTTTCCTTTTCTGGGAAGCCTAAGAGCTGGCAGCGCAGATCTGAGAGAGGAGGAGGGAGAAGCAGGCCAAAGGATGCTGGCTGCTCTCAGTTGGTGCCCACGGTGTTCAGCCCATTCCCATGGATTTTGTTCTCATTGCAGAGGATGTCCATGGCGGCCCCGAGCTGTGTGTGAGAACAGTCCAGGGAGGGCGGTTACGGGAGCAGGGACGCGAGGCCAGAGAAGAATCCTGCTACCACAACGCCACGTCACAACTTGGTTTTAAAAACAGGACACACTGTGTCTCTGTGGTGTCTTGACACACACACACACACACACACACACACACACACACACACACACCCTTGGTGAGCTGGGCTGTAGCCAGACCTGGGATTCTTCAGCCTGGGACAAGACTTAGAGAGCCTAGCCCCCCTCACCCCCCCTCTCCATGAGCTGGCTCCTGAGAGCAAGTGAGGGCACTGGGGAAGTGGATCTCCAGGAAGCGCTTGAGGCAACCAGGGTCATTCACAGGGAATGGGGAATTCCAGAGTCATACACGAGGCAGAGCACAGCTAGGTCCTGTGTGGCTGTGGGGCCTTGAGCTGACCCTTAAGATCTAATGGATCAGCAGAGGAATGCCACATTTCAGAACTAACCAAGGATAGTTCTTTCTATCCTTCCAGAAGCCTCCGTGAAGTCCCCAGTGAAGCTCACGGTGGTTCTCCCGCAAATTCCAGGGACATCTGTGTTCCCAACGCACTTTGTGTGTCCATAAAGAACAAGTTCAGATGATGTCCCCTCTCTGAAGTCCCCTCCCTGTGTGGTTCACTGTTAATGGCTGCTCTGTGCTAAGGTTGGCTTTGAGTGCTGTAGCGCGAGTTCTAATTGGTCTTCATAATAAAAACCCCAAGTCAGATAAAGGGGTGAAAGCTGAAAGATCAGAGAAGCAGAGAAGCCAGCCACTAGTTCTTACCTCTATTAAATCCTCAGACAAAAGAGGTGATCCTGTCCCTACGACTCCTCAGACTGAAAGCCCTGAGCTCCTGTCTCCCCTGCCTTATGTTCTCTCTCTGCTCAGCCATATCCCTTCCTGTCTCCACCTCCCTAGTGCTGGGATTAAAGGCCTGTGCCTCCGCTGTCTGGCCTCTACAGCTAACTAGTGTGGCTAGCTCTGCACTCTGATCTTCAGGCAAGCTTTATTTGTTACAGCATAAACACAATGTCACCACAGAGCACCTCCCCCGTGTCCGTGCAGCCCCTGGCTCAGGCTGTGTGAGGTCTGATACTTAGAGCATTTAGGGACTCCTCGTTGCCGTGAGAAAACAGTGACCAAAGCAACTGGGTGCACATGCACATGGGTGTGATTGGATGTGCATACATGCAAGTATGTATACATGTATGTGTGCTCATGTGTGCATGCATGTGTGTGTGTGTGTCATAGAGAAAGAAATGTTTTAGCACAGTCCTGAAGAAGGTGAGAGAATCACAGGACCACCTAAGAATAACCACCCAGGTAGAGGGGGTAGGCTTCCAGACAGAAGGAACCACACGTGCAAGGGTGGACAGGGCAGCCTGCTTTGACTAAAGAGGGGTCAGCGGGGTGAGAGGAGCGGGTGATGCAGGCTTTGCAAACGATGGTGGAGAAGCTCCCTTTGCTCGGATACATACAGGAGCTGTGCTGCTTGGCGGGTGATCAGAGTGACCCATCCCTCCTCCTGTTTAGAAGGATCCCTCTGTCTGATGGGTTGCGAGAGAGGAACAGAGTGGAATAAGAGAGGACCAGTTATGGACGATCCCAAGAATGTCGGCAGCGAGGACTGTGGCATGAGCAGGCTGGTGGCCATGCAGCAGTGAAAATGACCCATCTCCCCGATGCTGAAGGTTAAGATGATGAGGGAGATGGAAGAGAGTGAGGATGCCTCTGGCGTTTCCGGCCCAATCACCCAGATGATGAGATGCCTGGAAGAGGAGAGACAGTCAGAATCACGAGTTGGAGCTTCTTCTGCTTGACATCTTTCTCAAGCGAGCAGGGGATTGGATGCAAAGGGCTGGACTTCCCGAGGGGGACAAAGGGAATTAATCCGTCATACTTGCTGTTCAGGGAAGCTGTCAAGGGCCGACATTAAAGCTGGACAGCACCTAGACGTGAGATATACAACTGAAAAGAGTGACAGCGTCCCCAGAAAGAGGAGCAACCCTCAGGTAAAGTAAGATTGGAGAAGGGGCAACTGGGCCAACAAGAAGACATCTGGTGATCTTGTCTGCAGAAACGAGGGGGGCCAGTAGGAGTGGGTCCACGTGGGACAAGGAGAAGCATCTGAGGCAGCACAAATGGTCACCTTTTCGGTAGAATTTTCCCACAGACACCCATAAAGAAGGGGACAAGAGTGTTGGGGGAGGGGAGATTCAGAAATGGCTGCTGATGAAGGGAGGAACGTTGACACACCCCAGCATGGTAGGAATGATTACAGAGTGGTGGCACAATGCCAGGGAGAAATAGGAGGCAAGGGGCATGGTGGGCTGGAGTGGGCATCGCTAGGACTTCCTGCGTAAACGGGAAGGAAGGAAGATTGCTTAAAGGGAGAAGGGACAAGAAGTGGAGACATCAGGCTTGAGACTGTCAAGGCTAGGCTGGGGCAGGGCTGGGTAAGAAAAAATGACGACCTGAAGTAGGAAGGGGGAAGGTCCGGTGGGGGCAGCTGCTGGTTGCCCCAAGACCCTTCCTTCCCTTCTTCTGCAGCAATAGCACCTTGCCAGCACATTCCTGCCAGGCAGAGACCGCATTTCCCAGAAGTTCTTTCAACTAGCTTAGCTACGGGGCCAAGTGAGCCAGCTCCACACAGCTGATACACATGGAATTTGTCTACCGCCTCCTGCACCATTCATTCCTACAATGTCGACACCCGATGGCCCAGCTCCAAACGACAGAGCACACGGGGACCAAGGCTTCTTTGGCTTTCCTGTGCAGCCCTTTCTCAGAGTGCTGGTCTTAAATTCATGAGATAAAGTCATAAGATTATGAAGAAAAACGAGTATATCAAAATATCAAAATGTCGAGTTATGACCTAGCAGCGAACATGACACACACGTCGGCGAAATAATGGGGAGTCTAAACAATATCACAGCAGGCGTCTGTGATAAGAGGGCATCGGGATTTCTGCTGGAGACGAGATGGAGAACCCCACTTCTGTTTGTGACCGTTTCTGCTTTGCACATCCTCGGTTCTGGTGTCTACACGGTGGGGAGGAAATGACAGTCCCTAAAAACCTTGATGCAGGGCCACTGACTGCCCGAGGCAGCAAGGCTGTTGCAAGAGACTGAGCTGCCATCTTTTAAAGCTCCCAGCTCTGGCATCTTACCTCACAGTTACCGGCCCTGTACCTTAGCAGAGGTAGATGGTGGGGATCTGTTTGTTCATCTTGCCCCAGACAAAAGCAACATTCAGCACTGAGCCTCTGCCCTCCCCAGCTCAGGCTCAGGAGAGTGCCACCCATCCCGGCTTCCCTCCTGGTGGCCTTTCACACCTAGACATGGGCCTCTCCACACTCCGCCCTGTCTGGGCCTCAGCAAAACCACCTGTTTCCTGTCCTTGGCCTGGGCAAGCCAGTGCCCTGGCCTCACCCACGTCCTGGCTGACAGCTCTGCAGCTGCAGCTCCCTCCCTTCTCTGCCTGACCAGCTCCACCCCAAGGCCAACCTGGCAGCTGTCTGACTACAGAGGACAGGAATGCTACTGGAGAACTCACAGTACTCCCTGCGGGTGTGAGCTGAGGCTGACTGCAGCAACAGGAACCCTTTAAAGGGGGAGAGCCAACTCGCCCAAACCACTGTGAATGTCTAGGAGTGGGCAGGAGAAACGGAGTCTGTAGTGACAGGAGCTGCCATTGTCCTGGGGACCGCGTGGGAGCCGCTTCCCACACACAAACCTCCTTGAACCCTCTCAGACTCTGTGAGTCGGGTTGCACCTCTTCACGTGGAGCTGTGCAGACTGAGGTTCAGAGGAGTTGTGTCATCTAGGCGAGGTCACACAGTCAGTAAGCAAGGAAGACTAGTTCTGATCTTCTCTTAGTACAGGGACTAGGGCCACGTGAGAATGGCCTTTTTCCTGATTGGGAAAGAGGAGGCCCAGCACCCTCTCCCACAAGGGTGGCCTCATCAAATAGTCTCCCGCGGAGGAGCTGGCAACGTGCATGGCCTTGAGTCAAAATCTCCTGGGAACCTGCCCTGTGTTCTGAGAGGTGGGGGCAGGCCTTCAGCTCCGATGGCCAACATAGGATGGGGCCTCATTTGGGCTTCCACCAGGACTAGCCATTCTGCATATCCTGGGGCCCAGGAAGAGGAAAGCTGGGGAACAGGGTGTCAAAATGCATAGACATGCCCCAGTTGTACTGAACAGACAAAAGTCCCAGGGGTGGGTGGGGCTGTCCAGTCCCATCAACCCAAGGAAGGGGAAGAGAGGGTCTCAGATTTGTTGAGAGCCCCTGATATTTGGAGAAGGCAGCCCTGGGCAATAGCTGAGCTCCATTTTTGTAAAGGGCCCTGAATCCTACATCAGTGTCCGAGCTTGATGAAATGAGGCCGTTTAGACTCTGTATTCTGAAGGAGAGCCGTGCAGCACCCACTGCGGGGCTCCCTGTTTCCAGTCCTGGAGTTCTGAGGGGGAAAGTCCAGGCAGGTTGTGGTGGCTAAGGACTGGGAGTGGCTGGCAAGTAGATCCAGCCCTACACGCAGGTCTACAGTGGGAGCCCAGCTCTGCCGCTCACCTTCAGGGCAGAGTTTGCTTCCACCAGTTTTGAGGACCAGTCTGCTGAAGCAAGAAGCAGGGATCTCACGAGCCTCTCGGAGGCAACTGGGCTGGCCTTTGGCCCACATAACCGGGTGCCTTCTTGCTCTCTGACGCCAGATAGTAGCAAATTTAAGCGCCGCTTTGCCCTTCTAGAAAAGGGCACCCTCTGAGACTGCACTTGCAGCTCACTTGGAGCCGCTCCTCTGCGCCGGTCTCCTCTGGGAAACAGATCCTCTCTATCACGGGGGCTGGACTCTTCCAGGAGCCTCCTGATAGCCTAGCTCCAGGCCTGGCAGCGGCGTGTCTCTCCGGATGACTATATTTGGGCTTACAATCCTCCACGGTAACAAGGGAGTAAATAAGCAGAGTATTTTCCCAGAAGGCTTAGCAGTTGAACTGTGAAGGGAGCAAGCTTCTCTCGGCCCAGCTAGCAGGCCAGGGGTAGCTGCCAGTCCCGAGGACACCTTGTGCAGAACAGCCATTAGCTGAGCGCTTGCATCTGAGACTCTAGGAAGGGTGCAGCTCCCACTGATCCGCATGGTCGCTACAACTAGATCTGTAGGTGAGATGCCCCTCTGGGTCCCTGGTGAACCTGCTGTCACCACCCTCTTCTGCAGACATCTGGACCTGGGCGTGAGGGTGATCACAGAGGCCTTCCTGCTGGGTGTGATAGGTAGGAGGCCCGAAAGGATTGAGGTGGGGTAGCCAGGCCAGGGATGTTCAAAGGCCTTCTTGGTAGCCCGGCGATGGTGGCGCACGCCTTTAATCCCAGCACTCGGGAGGCAGAGGCAGGCGGATCTCTGTGAGTTCGAGACCAGCCTGGTCTACAGAAAAA
>NW_004949127.1:179110-193218 GCF_000317375.1 Microtus ochrogaster | reverse complement strand
GAATGATGGAGGGGATGATGGGATGGATGGGATGATGGAGGGGATGATGGGATGGATGCCTGAGGAGAAACGAGATTAAAAAGAGGAAGTTTTGCTCCTGCTTGGCTCACCACATCCACTGGGCACTCAGCTCCTTCTGGCCATGCCTGACCACCTACTGTGTGCACGCTCTTTACTTCAATCACATGTGTGTTTTCACAGTGAAGTCAGGAAGAGAAATGAGTAGCTTCCTGCTGTAGATGAAATACCGGAGGATCCAGGGGAAATTACATGCATGGGGCTACACATGAGAACCAGAGCGGGAGCAGACTGCTTTATTCTAGATCCTTGTCCTCACAAGCCTCCATCCGTTCAGTGGCTTGGTTGACTAGGTCCTCATGGGGGCTTCCTGGAGTCTCGTTGGGCTCTGGAATTCTTAATGCTTACCTCTGTCCCTGACACACAGCAGGCCTTCCTCAACAATGTGCAATGACTGGGGGAATAGAGGGGGTTAGGGGCAAGGGGTAGGGGGAGAACTTCTTTTCTGCTACTAAAAAGGAACAAGAGAAAGAAGCAGCGGCCACCACTCCATTTTGACAAGAGCTGCACTTTGGTCCCCCTAGACCAGTGGCACAGCTGTGCTTGTGATCTCGGATGGGGATGCCCCAGGCAGGGAAATGGGGAGAAACTGAGGCCCAGTGTGTGAGGGGCCAGTCTGGCCTGCCAGCATGGCTACAGAGATGCTTTTCACCCCTCACAGACACTCCGGCTGGCTGCTCTCAGGGACTCCAGCAATTTTGAAAACAATCCCCAGAGCTTGGGCCTCACCCCTGAGATTCTGTAATTAGTTGTACTGGGATGGGACCTAGGCAGCAAAATATATTAAAATTCTAATTTTATAACTCCGATTCACCTTCAAAATTATGAACTACTACAGGCTCAGCTTCCTGCTTAAGAGGAAAAGAGAAGACATTCACCGGGGCCCTGCTGTGTCTTCTGCCCCGGGGTATTGAGGGACTTAACAAGTCACCATTACCACAGAGCCAGGCCATGAAGGGCATTCAGCTCTGGTTTTGAAATTCCTGTTGTCCCCATCAGACACTCAAAGCCTGCCCTTTCAGGATCCCCTGGACTTCATAGTCTGACTGTACCCCTTATGATGTGAAAGGCTCTTCCCATTGTTAGATCCTTTCCCCAGAAATGACAGGGGCACTGACAGTGTCCTAAATGACAATCAGGGCTCAACTCAGGCTGGACTCTGACCAGGCAAACAGAAGGATTGCTGCTTACAGTCAGCATTCATCAGAAACCTTGTAAGTGCCCTTCTGTTTCTCAGGAAGACCATTGCTTTCTTACCTGCCCCCTACAGTCCCCACCTCTGGAAGGGACATCCAGTTTCCTATTAACTCAAACAAGCTTGCAACAGATCAAAGCCCCCATTAGTCCCACACTGCTCAGCTAGCAGGTTCCCTCTTACAGGGACCTGCTCTCTTTAAAACTATCAGGGCTTCTCCGGCCACTTTTGCTGTCCTCTCTGACCCGGGAGAGAGAGCCTTGGCAATTCAGATAAACTTTTCTTTCTCTCACAGAGTAGTCTGGTTCGGTGGCCTGGTTCACTGTGCCCTCACCCACACCTGGTACTGAAAGCCTGGAGAGACATTGGTCCCCACTCACCCTCCAGGGGCTCTGCCCCTCCTACTCAGACAGAAACGCTGGGTGCAGATCACTTGCCTATGCTGACTCCTCATACCCACCATATTGCAGCCAAATTTAAAGTCTGCCTCTCCACCTCTTTCTCCTCTCCACCTGCTCTACGCAACCATCTTTGCCTGCCTACTCGGGTGAGCATTCTCTTGGAGATGTCTACTTTCCTCTCTTGCTCACGGGATTCTCAGTGAAAGTTGTGCCAATATGGCAGGCAGCCTTTTTACACCCTTGTGGGTGCCCCACAACAAGATCCTGGGCATCTCTCTGACTAAGACTCTTAGTACTTACCTCTTCCCACATTGCCCCCACCCCCACCCCGTGTCTCCATTCCTGTGTCATTGCAATCCTCATTCTAGGACCCAGGCAGCAGAATATGTTAAGCCTCTCCTAGGTCTCTCCTTGCTCTGCTCCTGGAAATTCAGTACTGCCACCTGCGCTGATAGATCCGTTATATCCGTATATCCTCCCTCAAACTAACCAGGGGTGCATCCCTCTCAACGCCGGATGCTTTCAACCCCCTTGCCTGTCTCCGTAAGTCTTTTTCCTTCCTGGGCCTTAGGGAAACCATTAGGCCTTTTCATTTTATCTTTTACTACCATAGACCGTGGTCTTACTGCCAGCTCAACACTCAGTCTCAATGCTCAACTGGAACATTCAGGTTCTCACTGGCCCTGACAAATTCTCCCAGTGCTCAGGCAAAGAGTCCGAGGTCCCCAATGTCAGGCTTTCTTTGCCCTCCATTCCTACCCTCCCACCTCTACCTCATGCCATACTCACCAGATTCTCCTGGCAAAAGCCAAACCTCCTCCCAAGATTAACCTAGATCCACAGCCCTGGACTCCTTCCCCTTCTGACTGTGATTTAGGGGACGAAGCCCCTCCCCAGCACCTCCTCCTCTGAGCAAACCTCCTAAACCTCACCCTCTGGCACCCTCCCAGCTGGCTCCACTCCTCACTGCCTCCAGCAGCTCACACCCACTCCTGCACAGATGGTCTTTCTTCCCTCAGGGAAGCGCCTGGCCCTAATGGTTTGCCCCAGGCTGATCTCTCCCAGGTAGAACAATACCTCGGTTCTTTCTCCAGTGACCCCTCTACCTTCACCTAGGAATTCAGCTACCTTACCCAGGCTGGGAGCCTCACCTGGCATGACCTCTGTGTTATTTTTTTCCCCTACACTCAGCTCCATGAAAAAGGAGACTCTGGATGACTGCCAAGCCCAGGCAGACGATGTTCCATCTCCTGACTGATCCCTGTGGGGGCTGTGGCTGTTCACTGGGCTGCTGGAATTCCCCTCTGAAATCACCAGGTGAAGGCTGAAAAATCAGTTCCCTGGCAGGGTGGCCTAAGACAAAATGGTTACTAGTCATCTGCTCCGGCTCCAAAACGCCTCCTGGATGACAAACTGAGGGGCATCACCTAGAGGCCGGTGAGAATCCTGCTGAGTTCTTGCCTGGCTCTCAAAGTACACCAAGCTTGTCCTCAAGTTCCGTCCCTTCCCAGCCCGCTCCTGGTATGAGAAGACAATGGAAGAGACCAGAAGATGGCCCTCAGCCCCCTCAGAGGTCTGCCGCTTGAGGCACTGAGGGTGTTTGATGGAAGGGAGAAGCAGGAAAAGATGTTTCGGAAATGCCAGCTCCTTCCTGGCAGCCGTCCTGCGGCTTCAAAGAAGATGGGACACCAATGGACTCCATCTGGTGCTTGCTTCAAGTGCGGCAACTTCACTGGGCGAAGAACCATACCTCTCCTTGCCTGCCGCCAGGACCCTGCCCAAACTGTGGGCACACAGGACACTGGAGGGCCAACTGCCCCTCTTTGCCTCCCCAAGGTGAGTCAGTCCCCCAAGTTCTTACTCCACAGGAAAATCTCTCAGATCTTGTGGGTCTGATGGCTAAAGACCGACGCTGCCCTGGGACCTCTGTCGTCAATGCAACCACCAAGCCTACCACAGGGGCGTTCAGGGTGACGGTTCAGGCAGAGAGAGTACATCGCTGTCCTTTTTAGTAGATTCAGGATTCCTGCTTACTCTGGTAAAACGTATCCATCTCAGGTCTCTGTGGTGTGTGTTGAAGGCCGCCCCACCAGTCTAGGGTTACAAGCCCTCACCTCTGTCCCCTCTGGGCCACCTGATTGCTCACCTGTTAAACCTAACTGCCCAATCCCACTACAGTACAGGGACAGCGTGGCTAAGTTTTCCTTTTCAACCAACTCCTTCCTGAACTTTTTTCTCTTCCCACCCTCCGAAGAGCCTTCTTGTCCCCTGCTGACTCTAATGCTTCCCCCCGACTCCCTCGTTGACCCGAAAGTGTGGGGCGCCCTTCTCCCTCTGTGTCTTCCCATCACCCTCCCATTGAGAGCCTTCTCTGACCCTACCTCCTACCCCGTCCCTCTCAACACCATATCTCTTTAAATAACATAGACAAGACTTAAAACCCATCAAACAATACCTTCTTAGTAACAGTCTAACCGGCTCAGGCTATAGTGCCCCAGCCTGTTGTAAAAGCCTGAGGGCTCCAGCAGCTGATTTAGGACCTTGGGATTACTAATGCATTGTCGTTACTCTGCAGCCAGAGGTGTCTGACCTTTACACTCCACTTTCTCCCATTCCCTCCTCTCCTGCTCTCAGTTCAACGCTCTAGACCTTGTGGACCCTTCTGTACCCCCTTTACACCCAGATACTCCTGACCTCTTCACCTTCACCTGGGACGACCCTGACGTGGGAACAGCATCTCAGCCTGCTTGGACGGTCTGCCCCAGGGGTTCTGAAGGTAGGCCCATGTCTTCCGTCAGTCTGCGGCCACTGGCCTCCTCTCTCAGCCTGTCTGGCAGCAGATTAACCCACTATCTAAGCCACCTTCTACTGTGTAGCCCGTCCCTCTGCTGTCACAAGCTTACTGCTCAACTTCTTAACTTTCTAGGAAGTGAGAGGTTGCAGAGTCTCGCTTTCCGAAGCTCAGCGTCCTGTCCTTTGGGGAAGTATCTGGGCTTTTATGCTACCCCCATTACAGATGTGAATTCAGTCTCGACAACAGACAGTACCTGAGGTCCCTCACACCTCAAGTCACAGGGATGGTGGCATGCCTCATAACCTGCTTTCCTAGCTTTGCTTTTCTTGCTTGCCCTTCGGATGCTCTACCGACTGAGCTATCTGGGCTCTTTCTTGCTTGCCTTCCTGTGAAGCAGTTAGGGCCCCTAACAGCTCCCCTAGACCTGGTGGAGCCTCTCACGCCTGCCTTCTCTCACCTCCTACAGGCCCGTGTTGTGCTCTCTCTGACCTTGACCAACCCTTTACATCACATACTACTGAATCGTGGGGCTAACTCTAGAGATTTGGGGACAAATGAGAAGACCCACCTTTGTCCCTGTTGCCCGCCTTTCCACACGGATACAGCAGCTGGAGGGTAGCAGCCTTGCCTATGGGCACCAGCTGCATCCTCCCTGTTGGCACAGGAGGTCCTGGGCTCACCTTCCCCACCCCCTTCTCTGTCCCTTCACTCTGTCTCAGGATCTCTTCTCACACAAGAGTCTCTCTGCTTTGTCCCCTTCCAAGTTTCTTCAACTTTTTCACATCCCTTCCTAGGAACCCCTGCTACTCACTTGATTCCTGCCCTCTTCTCCACCCGGCTCCGGTCCTTCCCAGGGCCACTACCCTCACTCACTCATGCCCAGAGCCACTAGAAACTTTCCTACAAAGTCCACAACTTTCTATCTCTCCCCTCTGTTACCCTGACCTTGGTTCACAGATGGAAGCTCAGCTGTCAGTTCCACCTGATGAGGTTGGAGAGCCTACCCTTCTACCACCAGCTACTGCTTCCCAGAAGGCAGAGCTCACAGCCCTAACTAGAGCCTCTCCTTACCGTGAGACAAAAACCATCAACACGTACACAGATTCTAAAGATGTATTCTACATCTGACGTCACCAAGCTTCCAATTGGTGGGAGGGGGATTTTCTCACCACCCAAGGACATCTCATTCCCAGCGGGCCTCTAATCCTGAAGCTGCTAGAAGCTTCTGATCTTTCCCGGTAGGCAAAGTTATTCACGCCAGGGTCACCAGGCCTCTGCTAAAGATATTGCTTTGGGAAATACTTTTGCTGACAGAGTTGCTAACGAGGCCAGCCCACACCCTACTCTTCTTCCTCTATTCTCCTGGCTGCTCTAGCCCTAACTTCTCCCTACTCTGAGCCCTGAAGACAGGCCCTCCAGGTTGTGGGAGCTCTTATGGGTCCTCAGGGCTGGCTCTTTCTACAGGACAGATACTGTCCCCTTGATGCTCAAGCAAAGCCCTTCCTTTCACACTGGGGCTCAGCCTCTTTACTGCTTCTCCTAGCCTACCTCTCTCCCTCCATCCCAGCCCTCCCACCCTCCATACCCACCCAGGGACACTCCAGCTTCATACTCAAACCTCCCCCCCCATGGGAGCTTGTGATGCCCCACTTCCTTCAATCCCCATAAGTTTTGGGGTGACTTGCCAGGGGAGGACTGGCAGAATGATTTCTCACACAGGCCTCCTAAAAAAAAAAAAGCATGAATATCTTCTTATATGGCAGACACTTTGTCGGGATGGACAGGAACCTCCCTCCCATGACAGAGACTGAGGAAGTGGTCTGTTCCCACCCCATGAATGACATTTTACCCAGATTTGGGCTTCCTAGGTCCATACAATCAGATAACGGTCCTGCACTCATCTCAAAAGGCATCCAGTTAGTCCCAAGGGTCTTAGGGGCACAGTGGCACCTATCTCCGCATTCCCTACCATCCCTAAGTCCTCGGCAAGGTAGAAAGGGCTAATGGCCATGTTAAGACACGTTGATCAAAGCTGTCTTCTGAACTTCACCTCCTCGGATTCAACTCTTATCTCTCACCCTTCCTCACGTTCAAGCCATACCCTGAGCCCCTTCCTTCATCAGTCCCTTTGAGTAGGTCCACGGCCATCTTTTTCCCCTAGAACATTGACCTCTTCTGGAACGGTGAGCATGGAAGCGCTTATAAGGAAAGCATTTGATTGGAGCTGGCTGGGCGGGGGGGGGGGGGCGTTAGTCCGTTATCTTTACGGCAGGAAGGATGGCAGCACGCACACAGACAAGGTGCTGAAGGGGCTGAGAGTTCTGCATCTGGATCCACAGGCAACAGGAAGAGAAGCTGAGCCACTAGGGGTGGCTTGAGCTTCTGAGACCTCAAAGCCCACCCCCTAGTGACACACCTCCTTCAACAAAGCCACACCTACTTAGGCAAAGCTACACCTTCTAATAAGGGACCATTTTTTCCCCCAAAGCACCACATTCCACTCCCTGGACCCCATAGGCTTGTAGCCATATCATAATGCAAGATACATTTAGTCCAACTTTAGAAATTTCCATAGTCTATATAACATCTCCACCCTGTAAAAGTCAAAACTCTTCTCAGATTCATGCAGTCTTTAAACTTCAATCCCTATAAAAATCAAAATCAAAAAGCAGACCACATATTTCAAACAAACAATGGCGTAGGCTATACATTACCATTCCAAATTGGGGGGAAAGGAGCATAGCAAGGAAATGCTGGACCAAAGCAAGACCAAAAACCAGCTGGGCAAACTCCAAATTCTACATCTGCATGTCTGACGTCAAAGTACTCCAGACTGCCAAGTTTGTTGACTAGAACACACTTCTTTGTCTTGGGCTGGTTCTACTCCCTGTTAGTAGCTTTTCTCGGCAGATATCCCATGGCTCTGGCATCCAACAATTTGGGGTCTCCTAGGCAACCCAGGCTTCACCTTCACAGCTTCACACAATGGCCTCTCCAGGCCTCCATTCAGGAACATCTCTGACACATGCCTGGCCTCAGTGACTTTCCTGAGTTGTAGATGGAGAATCCATAGAGTCCTTGGCTCTAAAGCCCGGATCACAGGGCTGGAGTGGCCAAGTTCAGCTGCTTGCTGGGACTGGAGTGTAGCGCCTCGTTGAATTACATCTTCACCAGCTTTCTGTTTCCAATGCCTTCCTTCACTGCCTAAGCTTGTCGGTCCTGGAACTTGCTCTGTAGAACAGGCTGACTTTGAACTTTGAAATCTACTTGCCACCGTCTCCTGAGTGCTGAGATTAAAGATGTGTACTGCAACACCTGGCTCTAAACGTTGATTTAATTCCTTTTCACACGTTGGAAGCTTAGCTGAGTGGGATCCACCCTGAGGTCACCACTCCCTTTATTCCATTAATACCAGGTTTTCCTTTCATCTGTTTATTTCCTTGAACGCGGGACTTCGCCCCATTCCACTTCCTAGTGCCCTTTTTCTCCTCAACTTTTCTTTGCTCAGCTTGCTCCTTTTCATTTCAGATCTCATAAGAATAAGCACTGATAGCCACACAATAGAGTTAATACCAGGCTGTTTTGAAATTTCCTCTTCCAACACAACTAATCCAAAACTCTTCAATTTAGCCTTGGGCACACTTTTCAGACAAGGGCAGAGAGCAGCCAAGTTCTTTGCCAAAATATCACAAGAACAGTCTAGTCGCTAGGCCACATACTAAAATTCTTCTCTGAAACCTCTTGATCTGGGCCACCACAGTTCAAACCACCCTCAGCACCACTGTCTTCCTTGCTCCTACTAGGATGGCTCATCAAACCCCAATTAAAACATTCCTCTACTTTCTTAACCCAAAGTCCCAAAATCCACAGTTCTTCAAACAAAAACATGGTCCAGCCTATCACAACAATACAACACTCCCTGGTAACAACTTCTGTCTTAGTTAGGGTTTCTATTGCTGCAAAGAGACACCATGGCCATGGCAACTCTTTAAAGAAAAATATTTAATTGGGGTTGGCTTAACAGTTTAGAGATTTAGTCCATTGTTGGCATGGTGAGAGGCATGGCATTGTACAGGCAGACATTGTGCTGGAGGAGGAGCACACACACACACCACACCCTCATATACATACACACATATACATTCACACATACCATACACACATACATACACATAGACACATTCACACATACCACACACACATACATACACATAGACACACTCACACACACATATGCACACACTCTATCTCACACACAGCACACACTCATACATACACACCACACACACATATATACACATACTTACACACACGTATACACACTCACACACATACACTCACACACACCACATACACACACAAAACTTTGACCAACATTTCAGCCTTTGACCAACATCATTCCTGTCCACCTTGAAGAAGCTAAAGATTATCAATGTCTCTTACCCTCAACAAAAGGCTGGAGGGTTAGGTCCCAACCCCCCAAATGACAGGGGCACTGACAGTGTCCTAAATGACAATCAGGGCTCAACTCAGGCTGGACTCTGACCAGGCAAACAGAAGGATTGCTGCTTACAGTCAGCATTCATCAGAAACCTTGTAAGTGCCCTTCTGTTTCTCAGGAAAACCATTGCTTTCTTACCTGCCCCCTACAGTCCCCACCTCTGGAAGGGACATCCAGTTTCCTATTAACTCAAACAAGCTTGCAACAGATCAAAGCCCCCATTAGTCCCACACTGCTCAGCTAGCAGGTTCCCTCTTACAGGGGCCTGCTCTCTTTAAAACTATCAGGGCTTCTCCGGCCATTCTCTGACCTGGGAGAGAGAGCCTTGGCAATTCAGATAAACTTTTCTTTCTCTCACAGAGTAGTCTGGTTCGGTGGCCTGGTTCACTGTGCCCTCACCCACACCTGGTACTGAAAGCCTGGAGAGACATTGATCCCCACTCACCCTCCAGGGGTTCTGCCCCTCCTACTCAGATGAAAACGCTGGGTGCAGATCACTTGTCTGTGCTGGCTTCTGACACCCACCATATTGCAGCCCAACTTTTAGAGTCCTCCTGTCCAGCTGTGCTCTCACTTATACCCATCTTTAGTGAAAAGTTTGCCATCTGTAAGGCTAAGCTTGTGCTTGGAGAGCTCTTTGTCTCCAGAGGACCACACACTGTCTCAGCAGACTCCAATACCTACACTGAGCAGAGGGTCAGAGCAATCATTAAGTCATAAACAATGGGAAGGACCAAAGCCCTGGAAAGCTGTGTAATTTGCCCCAAGGGCACGGAGCTGAGGCTGGCCCAGGAAGAGACAAATCTAGTGTTTGCCTGCTGTGGGATAATGTTCTTGCACACTGTAAAGATGTGTCATTTGTTTTTGGTTTAATAAAACACTGATTGGCCAGTAGCCCCACAGGAAGTATAGGCAGGGCAACAGACTAGGAGAAGTCTGGGAAGAGGAAAAGAGAGATGCAGTTGTCACCCAGAAGCAGAAGCAAGATGAGATGCCTCACTGAGAAAACATACCAAGTCACATGGTTAACATAAACAAGAATTATGGGTTAATTTAAGTTGTAAGAATTAGTTAATAATAAGCCTGAACTAATAGGCCAGACAGTTTATAATTAATATAAGCCTCTGTGTGTTTCTTTGGGACTGAACAACTGCAGGATGGAGCAGAACAGAAACTTCCATCTACATTTGCCTCCAATCTATGTCTGGGCTAGAGTTCAGGTCAAGCAAGATTCATAGAAAAATCCCAAGGAATACCAGGGCAGTCACCAGCTGAAGCGGACCAGGGGCGGAGCTTCCTGATGGCAGTGGAATGTACAGGGAAACTCCAGCCTGTGAGAACTGACATCAACTGTCAGTTCTTACTAATACTCATCTACAGGTATTTTGTGGCTCTAGGGATTGATCAAAGCTAGAGCCTCAAGCTTGCTACCAAACATTTCCAAACCCATACTGGGAGAGTGAGCCCACCCTGACACTGCCTGAAACAACAGAGAAAGCTCACAGAATCACCTAACCTGGGCTCAGAACCCACAGGCTGGATGACCCAGAGACTTAGCATAGAACGAAGCATGACTGGAGGGGGAAAAAGTCAATGCAATGATGCCTGACAATATTCTGCTCTAATATATATATATATACACATATATATACATATATATATGTGTATATATATATATATATACACACACACTATGTGCCATATTCTGCACATGGATTGGTACTTGCCCAATAGTCATGAGAAAGGCTTCATCCATCAACTGATGGACACAGGTGGAGACCCACAGCCAAACATTAGGCAGACCTCGGGGAATCCTGCAGAAGAGGGGGAGAAAGAATTGTAGGAGCTAGAGGGATCAAGGACACCACAAGAAAACCCACAGGATCAACTAACCTGGGTTCATAGGGGCTCCCAGAGACTGAACCAACATCCAGGGAGCCTGCATGGGACTGACCTAGGCCCTCTGCTTATATGTGACAGCTAGGTAGTTCGGTCTTCTTGCGGGACTCCTAACAGTGGGAACAGGGGCTGTCTCTGACTCTTTTACAGGCTTTGGGGACCTTACTCCTCATCCTGGGTCGCCTTGCCCAGCCTTAACATATGGGGAGGTGCTTAGTCGTACTGCAACTTGATAAGTCGTGTTTCATTGGTACTCGTGGGAAACCTGCTCTTTCCTAAACAGAAATGGAAGAGGAATGGATTGGGGGGTTGGCACTAAGAGGAGGGTGGGAGGGCCTGGGGTGAGAGGAGAGGGGGAAACTGTGGCCAGAATGTAAATAAATAAATAAATTTATTTTTTTTAAAAAAGAAATTATTTTGAAAATACTTTTCTGTTTATTTTTGGCATGGGGACACAGATATGGCGGGTGGACAGAAGATACTTACAGCAGCAGGTTTTCTTCTTCCGCCACGTGGACCCCAGGGGTTGAAATCTGGTCTGGGCAGCAGGTGCCTTCCCCGCGGAGCCAGCTCACCATCACCGTCTTTTTTACAGACTCTCACTCAGTGGTCTAGCCTGCTCTCAAGCTCAGCCTAGCAGAGGCAAGCCTTATGGTCTTCCCTTCCCAGCCTCTCCAGCGGTTGGAGTTACAAACCTGCACCTCCAGGCCTGGCATAATATGGCTAGTGCCGTGTTGTACAACATGATCACATGTCCTGATAAAAATCAGTTCAGTCTCATGGCAGAAAGTCTTTTCTTTCTCAAAAGGTCAAGGTTGAATTGCAGTCATCTGTATTTTCCGGGAAATGTTCTCAAGAGAATGCCAGAGAGCCAACCGGGGGCACCGGCAGGGTGATCCCCACACCTTCTTAACTGGGAGTGAAAAACTGGATGTGCCTCCTGAGCCCCAGCTTGCTCTGCGACCTTGGCAAGCGAGTTCTGTCCTGCTGGAAGGGGTGTGGTTGGAAAGGAGCTCCCATTTTTTTTTCTCTCAGGTGGGCTCTCAGGTGAGAGGCTGTGGGGCACATGACTCAGGGTAATTGCTGCTTGCCACGGGTCCTCAGGGACTTGACTCACCTGTCTTGGCTAAATGGGATTAAGAGGCTTGAGAAACAGGAAACGCCGGAGAACAGTGCTGCACACTGGAGCCATTCCCGGCTGTCAGTCGCAGCCCTCCAGGCTCCCCACACTCTGCTGGTAGACACGAGGGCCCCAGATACTCTCACCTCTGCAGCTGAACCAGCGGGGGTCTTAACTCCAGAAGAGGGTCCTAAGGCACAGCTGGCCTTGAGGGCCGAGAGGGAAAGGGACTGGAAAGTGGCAGGATGTGTAGGCAGCCAGGAGCCCCACGACTCAGCCGAGCCTCACCACTTCCCCTACAGCAATACCTCTGCCCTGCATCTCTCTAGCCTAAACTTGCTGGGCTCTTCTGCAGACTCTCGCTTTCCCAGCTTAAGAATGAGTTTGCTCCTGGAGGGAGCTGGACCCAAGAGTTGCACTGATTTTAATGCTCCCTGGTGAGCTCTGGATAGGACAGAGGTGAAAGGCCACATGGCAGTGAGGGAGACCAGGCTCCTGCCCTCTTGTTTTTCCTTCTCCGTGCACGTTCCCCCCAACTCACCCACCCACCTACTGAGGTTCCCATTGCTGAGCTGCTCTCCCCACTCCCCAGCCCCACCTTCTGAAAGTCAGAGGCCTTCACACTGGAGCATCATAACGATTCATTTATTTTGTTGTTTTTTTTTCTATAGTTTTGTTGTTAGTTTGTTTAAGAAAGGGTCTCTGCAGACCAGGTCAGTCTCTAGTTTTCTATACATCTCAGGCTGGCCTTGAACTCCTGACCACTTCCCCAGTACTGAGATCACGGGTGTGTATCATCGTTCACCAAGGATTTAAGTACTAGATACTATTTGAGGCATTTTCTACCCATTATCTCCTGGATACTCTGAGTGGTCCTGTATTTGCTGCTGCTGTTAGCTCTCTGTTTGGCTGATGAGGCTGGCACAGCTAGTATCTCTACCCACAAGTTCAAAACCAAGGCTGCTGGACTCCATACAAATAACATACAAGGCAGCCTGTAATACCACCTGGGAAGTAAGAGGTGACCTTCGCCCCAAGGTGCAGAGAGAAAAGTGAACTCAAGCTTCCCTTACATATGTGGCATTGTTGGCCCATGCTGAATTCCAGGGCCACAGTAGATACAAACACAACTCCATACAGGCAAGTCTGCGGGCAGTGTTCTGCGTGGATTTGGTGCCCCTGATACTCAGAACACATGCACTAACTGTGCATTAAACATGCGCTAACATTGAATGGGTGTTGAGAACCCTTAGACGAACACAGATCAGTCAATGACAAGTTCTAAAAGAGGATCCGAGCCAGGTGTGGCAAGGAGTGCGGGAGGCTGTGGTCACTTCCTGTGGGGAGAGGAGGTGGTATTTGGTATGTGCACCCTAGGTGTGAGCCCCGGATGGGCTCAGCGCACGGTCTCATCACAGCACGGGTGGGCCTCAGCGCACGGTCTCATCACAGCACGGGTGGGCCTCAGCGCACGGTCTCATCACAGCACGGGTGGGCTCAGCGCACGGTCTCATTACAACACGGACGGGCTCAGCACACGGTCTCATCACAGCACGGGTGGGCCTCAGCACACGGTCTCATCACAGCAAGAAGAAGCAGCTAAGAGAACAGATAAGTCAAAGCCCAGAAGCCCAGTCGCTGCATCGCTGAGATGTAGATTCAGGGATACAGGCATGCCACGGGGCATCAGGAAGGTGGCCTGAAGCACGCTGGAGAAGCAGGTAGAACTGTGCCCACTGAGAGAGCGAAATCCGAACCCCCAGGTCTTGCAACTGTGCCCTTGTTTGGAAACAGTCTCTGCGGGTGATCAAGGGAAAAGGAGGCCATTAGGATGGGAACTAATCCTCTGTACCCTGTCCTTGTGAAAAAGGAGGCAACTGGACGGATAGACAGACCTACACACAGAACCCACGTGAAGATAAAGGTAGAGATGGAGTTGACACCCAAAGTTCAGGAAAGTGCCAGAACCCTCACGAGAAGCACAGAAGGGAGCTCCAACGGCAGCCTTTGAAAGTAGCCACTGACGGATCTCTGTGAGTTCGAGACCAGCCTGGTCTACAGAGCTAGTTCCAGGACAGGCTCCAAAGCCACAGAGAAACCCTGTCTCGAAAAATCAAAAA
>NW_004949127.1:177760-179010 GCF_000317375.1 Microtus ochrogaster | reverse complement strand
AAAGAAAAAAGAAAAGAAAGTAGCCACTGAGCCTTCAGCTGGCTGTGTCCAACTCCTAACCTCCACAGTTTCTGAGAGATTGAGCATTTCTGCTCCTAAGCCAGCCTGTTTGTTATAGAATCGGGGTAAAGGGAAGCATCCCCGCCTATCAGGGGACAGCTCAGCTCAGAAGTAGCTCTCCCTGGGTGCTCTGGTAGAGTGCCTGCCCCCCACTCCAAGTGGAGCTGAGGGAAAATCATACCTGCAAGAACCGAGGTGAGCTCTGCACAGAACAGGCACAACCTCTCTGTGACTCCACGCTGGAAAGAGTGAACTTGGCCTTGACTGAAGTAAGGACAGCCCTGGCTGGACAAAGCTCTGGCCGGGCTCCGTCGGAAGGCAAAGTGACTTATGAGTTCATAAGTTTGGACTCCAAATTACAAAACACAGTTCTAACTTGAGGGAAACACACAGAGGAACTCGGGCCGCAGGTGTAGCTCAGCTGGTAGTGTGCCTGTCTGGGGGGCACCAGGTCCTGAGTTTAATCCCCAGACTACATGAAACCAAGTGTGGTCGCGTGCACCTATAATCCCGGAGCTTTAGGATCAGAAGTTCAAGATCCTCCTTGACAAATTTCAGCCCAACCTGAGCTTGTCTCAAAACCAAAACAAACAAGCAAAAGCCATAATAAACAAGGGGCTAGGGAGATTCTCAATGGTAAGAGCACTTGCTCTCTTGCAGAGGACCAGGGTTTGGTACCCAGAACCTGTGTGGTGGCTCAATCATTCATAACTAAAGTTCAAGGTTATCCAACGCCCTCTTCAGGCCTCCTCAGGCACTGCACATATGTGAGGCACATACATACAAGCGGACAAGACACTCATGCACAAAATAAAATAAATACTTTATAAGTATAGAATATTGGAAGATCTGGATAATAAATTGAGGCTGGAAAAATGAGGATAAACTGACAACCATACAGGAGCCAGAAAATAAAGAGAAGCAGAACGTACCTGTTTTTGGTCAGAGACTTTGGAAGTGCTAGGGAAGGGAGTTCATGAAGTAGGAGGAATGACTGGGCAGGAACCAGAGGTCTCTAGGAGGCGACTGACAAAGTACACCTCTGGGGTATTAGGGATGTCTTCCTCAAGAGAGGAATTCTGTGGAAGAAAATTGATTGCTAGCCGGGCGATGGTGGCGCACGCCTTTAATCCCAGCACTCGGGAGGCAGAGGCAGGCGGATCTTTGTGAGTTCGAGACCAGCCTGGTCT
>NW_004949127.1:159041-177660 GCF_000317375.1 Microtus ochrogaster | reverse complement strand
AAAAAAAAAAAAAAACCCAAAAAACAAAAACAACAACAACAAAAAAAAGAATAGGTGACCGTTCACTAGGAAGGGAGCAAGGGGAGACTGTGCAGACAAAGCCACAGACAGGCTGCCCAGCTCGGGAAAGAAGGGAGCAGGCTTGGAAATAGACCCCTGTCTGACTAAGGGACGGGATGAGTCATGGATGAGACTCAGCAGGGAGGAACAGGTCTGCTCAGAGTCCCAGGCAGGTGTGAGGGAGTGGACGGGAATTATTTCATCTGCCCAGAATCCACACCCACACCCCTCCCTCCTTCTGGGAAATTTCCCTCATTTTCTCTGCCACCATGGTCCTCTCTACGGTCACCGTGGAAGCTTCTCTGACACTTGACCCCAATGGATCAATATGGGAGTGGCATCAGACCCAGCCTGACCAACTGTGGCATTCAGCCCTCCACACAAAGCCCTTCTCCAGACATATTTCTTGTTCTGGTGCCGGGAATCAAACCTAGGGCCTTTTGCATGTCAGGCAAGCATTCTACCACTGAGCTACAGTCTCCCCTCAAACAAATTCAAATTGCCTTTATGTTTCTCTGTAAGGTCCTGTGTAGTTAAACAAAGTAAGCAAGAGAAGAGCTGTGAATGTAGCTAGCACACACTGTGAGTCTGCGTAGGCCAGATTTGTCTGTGTAGCTAAGAGGACGCCAGCAGACAGTTAGGGCACTGCACTCTTGCCAGGCACATGCCTGTCATTCTGGGACCTGGGAGGCAGAGAAGAGGATCAACACAAGTCCAAAGGCTAGCCTGGGCTGCATAGCAAGTACCATGAAGAAGAAACTGGAATCCCAGATGAGGCTTCATAGGGAGAAGAACTTTCTGCATCAGAGAAGGGCTTGCACAATAAGCGAGCATGGGAAGGGGCTGGAGAGATGGCTAGTTGCTAAGAGCACCGGTGCTCCCCGAGAGGACCCAGGTTCGGTTCCCAGCACCACATGGTGGCTCACAACTGTAACTCCAGCTCCAGGGGATCTGACGCCCTCTTCTGGCCTCCATGAGCACCATGGCGTACTTCCATGTGCACGGTATAATTACATACATACAACCATACACCCATACACCTAATAAAATAATAATAAAAAAGTTAAGTGTTGAAAATGTCACCGAGGGTAACACATATGTTAGGAAGCTCTAGAGGTGAGAACACCCTGCCCTGGACTTGTGTGTGTTGTGAAACCGTTGACGTCACCCGGGAAAGAAGTGAAGAGTCTCCTGAGAAATGGGCAGGGGCCTCGGCTTTGTGTCAGACAGGCAGCAAGATGGCCCCAGAGCTAACCCAAGCTCAGAGAGGCCAGATGGAGAAGATGGGGGCCGTGGGTGCTGTCAGGAGGGGGAAAACCCCACACGGGAGTTGCGGCACTTATGAATAGAAATAGCACAGACAGAATTCCAGAACAAACTTGACCCCCACAGGCTCCCCGTGAACTCCTGAAGGGGCTCCCTGAAGCTATCTGAAAGTTGTTTAAGTACATACAGAATATCTGTTTCTAGGCCAGGCCTGGTGACACACACCTTTAATCCCAGCTCGGGAGGCACAGGTAGGAGTTTGAGGCCAGCCTGGTCTACAGAGTGAGCTCCAGGACAGCCAGGGCTACACAGAGAAATCCTGTCTTCAGAAGAAGAGGAGAAAGAGGAAGAAGAAGCTGTTCTATTTCAGGAATGATTAAAGATAATGTATTTTTTGACGTAGTAGAGCCTACCAAATGTCTTGTCTCAAAAGCATACTGTAATTTCTATTTCCTTCCCAATACTGGATGGCAACAGGATCTTCCTCACTATGATGTTTCATTGGTTTTTGTTTGTTTGGTTGGTTGCTTTGTTTTGTTTTTGATGTCTTGGGGCCTGGGGTTCAAATTCAGGGTCTTGCTTACGGTAGACAAGCACCACTAAAATCCTCTATCCCCATGGTGCTTCTTAGTCCTCTGGTTATTAGTGAGGTTGGTCGTCTCTCTGTTTACTGAATTCCATGTTTCCTGTTTATTCTGTCTGTGGTGCTGAGGCTGAAGCCAGGGCTCCTTCATGTTAAACAATGCTCTATGACTGGGTGATGGCTACTGCCCGTATTTACATTTTCTCTTCTATGCAAATCAAATTTACCATTTTTCTTCATAATAGCCTTTTTCCTTGTTGAACATCGAAAGCTCTTCACACAGCATACAAAATTGCAGTGTTGACTGTCACAGCTACTGCAGACGGTTTCTAGTCTGTGGGGGCCCACACCACCCCACCCCTACGCTCTGCGTCCTTTCCCCACTATTCAGAAAGTTCTGCTGTTAATGGGGTTTATTTTGGTTCTGTTTTCTCCTGGTGCTGTAGGCTCAGCCCAAGGCCTCGCATACGCCGAGCCAGTGCTCCACCACCGACTCCTGAGCCCTATTACTTAGGGTCTCATTGTTCACACGATTCTATTTATCCGCCAACTCCTCACAAGAACTGGTTTTCATGATATCAGACCGGGCAAGGTTTTCTCAACTTTAGTATACTTTTTCTAATGCTTTAATAGTTTCATATCTCTATCTGCCTGCAATTCATTTGGTGCTGGGAGCGAGGTTGCAACACATTTATTTTTTCAAGTGGGTTCCCAGTTATTCCAAGACCACCGAGTGAAGTTTTTCTGTTTGGCTTCCAGGGCCAGCCTTTTCATGCCCTGACATTGTCCATACTTCTCTGTCCATTTGCAGGAGTCAGAAAGGCACGGATGTGAAATGCGAAAGGGACCACTGGCAGCCAGGGAGACTAAAAAATCCTCCTCGAGCAACCAAAAACATCGGTGCCAAGAAACAAAGAAACCTGTGAACTGAAAGCCTGCTGGCACAGGGACAACTTTGTCGCCACTCACCTGGAGGCTGGTGACCTTTTTATATGTTCAGGAAAGAGGGACGGATGGCCTGCTGAGGAATGAGAAGCCACGTGACCCACTATTTCTCTGTGCAGCAGATGTAGGGCAATTGCAGAGAGACCGCGTGGTGAACCACGGGAGCACAAACCTACCTTGTAGCTCATTCTAGGGCTTAGAGCAGTGACAGGCAGCTTATAGACACCCAAAGGCTGAGTCGCAGTGATGGCAGAACTTGAAGCACTCTGACTGCTTGTGTGGAGAGGGGCCAGTCGAAAGCCGGCTGGAAGCTGAGGCTGAATTCATATATGACAGAGAGAGCATAGGAGTTCAGATCTGTAAAGGCTGAACACTTAAAAGGTAGTGTTAGGACAGATGGACGGACAGACAGGAGACAAAGAATAGTCCTGAGGTGGCTTTGAAGGATAGTCAATCATAAATATTTCCTGGGGATGAATTTTTTATTAAGTAGTTGGTGTAAACACAGAGATAGAAAAACCCTAAGTGAAGACCTGGGATGGTGCCTCCCCAGTCAGCTTTAACAGTCAACGTGACACACCCTAGAGTCACCTGAGAAGAGGCCTTCAATTGAGGGGTCGCCTAGACACCTAGACCAGACGGGACTGGACCGTGGGCGGTCTGAGAGGGAGTGTCTCACGAAGAGGGAGGGCGTAGCTCACTGTGAATGGTGCTTTCCCTAGACAGACAGTCGCGAACTAAGAAAGCTAGCTGGGAACTAGCTGGCCTCTGAGATACTTAGCAAGAAGCGGCCACCCTCGTTTCTTCTGTGTTTCTTGGCGGTGAATGAGTTTCTTGGTGGGAGGTACTGTGTGTAACAGCAAGCAGGCCCGTCTCTAAGGCCCTGCCTCGACCTCCTGTAAGTCCCAAGGGACTGTGATCTGGAAGTAAGCCCCGGGAGCCCTCTCCTTCCTAAATCACCTTTGGTCAGATGTTTTTGTCACTGACTCAGAGATAAACCCAGAGCAGAAGGGAATGAAGGGACACTTCCTAGTGGAGTTGGGTTTTGAAGGATTAATCAGGATTTGCCAAACTCCCTTCTGTGTGGAAATGCCTCTATCTTTAGAAATATACGTATGAACGTGTGTGTAAAGCTTGGACCACCAAGCCCCTACTGCCACAGGCAGCTGCGGTCCTTGCCTCTGGCGTGGTAGTGACAGGACTGTGCATGGTCTGCCAACACGCGTGCCTCAAGCAAATGAAGAACATGGTGATCACAGGACCTACTCCAGGGCTGTTGGGAGAGTTGGAATATTGTAAAGAGAAGGTAGCAGTGACTAGATGTCGGCAAGGCATGGTGAGACCTGTGTATGAAGATGTCATCACGCAGCCCATTATTTTGTGCACCAACTAAGATTTTTAATAAAGATAAACATCAAAATATTGAAAGAAAAGGGTAACACAAGAGTTCAGTGCTAGGAGCCCTTCCATGGTGAGCTGGAAGCCCTCCCATGTTGATCTGGGAGCCCCTTCATGGTGAGTTCAGAGCCCCTCCATGGTGAACTGGGGAGCTCCCACGGTGAGTAGGATCCCCCAAGCCCCCCCACACTCCCCGCACCCCCATTCCTGCTTCCCACAGCTGCTGGCAGACCCCTATTACTCAGGAAACACCGCTTCCACCCTTCCTCTCTCTGCCTCCCTCTTCCAGCAGCTCACCTTACCTGCCCTGCTGTTTGTTATCAAACTCTTTGTTTTCAAACTCCAATAAAATGTTGCTTGGGCTCAGGCAGGGGAAAGAGTTCAAAGTGTGGGGTGGTACTAGTTTGCTTTCTGTCACGTGATAAATGCCAGGAGCCAGAGCAACTCCGGATAGGAAGGGTTTATTTTAGCTTACACTTCCAGGTCATAGTCCATCCTTGAGGAGAGTCAGGGCAGGAACCTGGAGCAGAAACCATGGAGGAAAAAGCCTGCCCCCTCCCCCACCTCCCCTCTCCTCCCACACACCTAAACTAGCTTTCTTAAACAGCATACCTACCTAGGGATAGTGCTGCCCGTGGTGGGTTGGACTCTCCCACGTCAATCATTAAGATAACCTCTCACTGATTGGCCACTGGCCAATCTGATCTGCGCCATTTTTCTGCTAAAGTTCCCTAAGATGATCTTGTCTCCGGAATGGGTGGGGAAGGACCCTACGGACCAACAGAACTACATTCATAGTGTGGATACTAGGGAGCTGGAGGTCACTTTTCAAAGGTCTAGGCCACCCTTCCCCACCTCCTCACACGGTGGCTGTCTCAGATCTCTGTCGAAAGCAGGGTGAGATCCTTGGGGGGTGGTCACAGCTCCCCTCCAAAGCAGGACTGCCCTGCTTGCCAGCCTCTTTCCTGGAGAGTTTAATTTCCTACAAGAAAGCAGACAGGACAGCTGCCCCCAGACAAACAAGCTAAGGGCCAATCAGATGGCTCAGAGGATGACCACCTGAGTTCCAATCCCAGAACCCACAGAGTGGAGGGACAGCATGACTCCTACAAGCTGACCTCTGACCTTCATACAGGCACCGTGGCACAAGTGCCCAGCATATGCACACACACACAAATAAATAAAATGTAAAGTTAACGAAGTAACTGATTACCAAGAAATAGGATAAAGCCCTGAAAACTTTAAAAAGGATCCCTGGGGATCATCTTTGATTTTATCAGGAAGTAAGGTGTGGCCCTGTGGGAAAGGCCCACTTCAGAGTGCCCCCTGCTGCAGGGGTCTTGAACATCCCTGCGTTGAAGATTTGATCCCAGAGTGTTTTGCCCTAAAGATAGGAGTTGACTGAGACCCTCTTCTCTTGTGTACATGGTCATTAGCAGACATCTTGGAAGTGGGGAGATTAGGGGTCAGTGTGTGGGGAGCTAAGATGCCTGGGTCCTGGTCATCCTGCCCTGGGGAAGCTCTACCTTTGTCGACACCATGCCCTGGCCCCTCCTTCCCTGACTGTCTTCTGTACCAGCATCTTTGACACAAGCCCCGGAGACTGAGTCAGGAGACTGAGTCAGGCTGGGCCAGAGAGGCAAAGGCAGCTGCTGGGAGGTGTGGCTGGAAGCTCACTGCCCCATGGCTGCTGCCTGTCGGGAACAGTCACAGAGAGCTAGTGGTCACACAGGGGGAACACATGGTGGAAAGGCTGGTTTTGCTTTCTTGGGTTCGCTGGCTTGTTTCTGGTTTGTGTGGTACCAGGGATGGACCCCAGTCCTCACCCATGGGAGGAGAGCACACTCCTGTTGGACTCAGGAAATACAAAGGGCCTCTCTTTCGGCAGAGGCCTCTCCTAGTTCTCTAGTCCACACCACAGACACGGTCAGGTGCTGCCTGACATGACTTTCTTCACATCATGCTGCTGAGCGTGGTGCCCCATCTCCAAGGGGCAGCTCAGAGTCTCCGGCCTGCCGGGAAGTTTCCCCCCTCACACTCTGAGGAACCATAAACTCTGACAAACACGAGTTCAAGTCTGCGGTTTGCCCAGAAGCTGCCAGCTGCAGAGGGTTTGTTTACCTAGCAACCCTCTTCTCTCTTGACAACAGCAGCCTGGAGCCAAGCTCCGGGGTGACAGGTATGGGCAGTGATTTGCCACAGTGGCTTTGGTCCCATCCCCTGGGACAGCCATCTGTCCCTCAATCCACAGACCCTGCCTCGCCTAACAGGGCTCCTTTGGAACAGACCTCCCTTCCTCTCTAAAGACATTTTCTGGGCCAACCAAGGGCAGGGTAGCAACCCTGCCTCAGTGAGCAAGAGAAAGAGAGGATTAAGGAGACAGGAAGAAGGAGGCTTTTCAGGGGCAAGTGACTGGGCATGGGCCTGAGAGGCAAAGCTAGAGCCCATTGCTGTCACAGAAGGGAGCAAGGTTGGCCCCGGGCTCCTGCCGACAAGCTTTCCTTCCCTGAAGGACACAGCCAAGAGGACATATACCCAGAATACCTTTCTGAGGAAGAGCTCACCCTCCCAGCAAGTGAGCACAGAAGAGACTTAAAAAGGATGGAGACCAATCTCTGCCCAGTGACTTGTTTACCATCAGGCAGTGGTCACACACACACACACACACACACACACACACACACACACACACACACCCTATCTGTGACTTTCACACCCTCACAAGAATACCCACTGACCTGAGTACACATTTGTGTACCAACAAGGGCTCCAGAGATGTCTAGAGCTCGCTCGGTGATTATTACAGCCACCATCTTAGCAATAACTGAGCATGGTCAAGGGCCCACCACAATAGTTTCTCATGAATGCCATCCCCAGTCACAGACCATACTGGGCCTGGGAGGCTCTATAACTTGTCCAGGTCACTTCAGCTGGGCAGAGGGAAAGGCAGGATTTGTATCCGGGTCCACTGACTGCTCGCCTGTGCTCTTAATCACCCCTCCTTAGACAGGACCTGTGACTGCTCTGCTCTGCCGTCTTCATCTTCCCTTGCTGGAACCTGGGCCTCAGCAGTAATAGGTGTGTTCCTGGGAGGAGCCAAGTGGTCCCCTACCCTGCTGCCAACTCACATGTGTGTATGGGAAGCCATTGATCAACACAGAATCAGCACAAATCCTTTGAGATTATCTGATCCTGAACAGGTGGCATGGGGGTGTAAGGCTTTTTTCTCTGGGCTGCCAGCTCACAAAACAAACGACACAGAGACTTAATATTAATTATGAAACCTTGCCTTAGCTTGGGCTTGCTCCTAACTAGTTCTTATAGCTTAAATTAACCCGTATCTTCTTCGATGTGACTCCATTACCACCATCTGCACTGCCCATCCTGCTTCCTCTCCATCTGTCAGGCTGGTGACTTCACCTCTCTTCCCCCCAGTGCTGTCTCTGTCAGCAGTCCTGCCTACACCTCCTGCCTTGCTAATGGCCATTCAGCTCTCTTATTAAACCAATCACAGTGACACTTCACACAGTATAGAGGAATATTCTGCAACATGGGGGGCATGAAGGAGGACTGGTGTGGAGTTTGGGGCCAGGACAAGAGGGTCCCCTACTTTGCAATGCGTAGTTGATAACCTTGCAGTCTGGTGCTAGGTACTTCTCTTGAGGTTTCAAAAATGAACATGTTTTCTTTTTTTTTAAAAAAAAAAAAAAAAGGCCAGGCATGGTGGCAATCCCAGGAGGCTGAGGGGCCAGCCTGGGCTATACGGTGAATTCAAGGTCAGGTTAGACTGCAGATTGAGTCTAACCTTGTCTCAAAAATTCAGCCAAACAGAGCCAGCAAGATGGCTCAGTGGTTAAAAGCATTCACTGTAGGGCTCAAGAACTGGGTTTCATTCCGAGGGCTCACAGGGAAGAGGGGGGACTTTGAAACCTATACACATACCACTACCTCTGCCAGTGTATGTGTGTGTGTGTGTGTGTGTGTGTGTGTGTGTGTGTAATCAAGCAAGCAACCAACCAAACAAATAAAAACTAGTTACCCTGAGCCCAATGTGCTCAGAAAGAACAATGACCCCGACTAACCCACAGTACCTGCTTTGATAGCTCAGCCCTGTGACATCTGTTGACCAAGGGCTTCATGTCTTCGGAACTTATGATAATAGATGATAACCTGCCACTACCAAATGGAGCAGCACCCGGGATATCCGGATATCCCAACGCCGTCTGTGATTGACCTGAGCATGAAAGACACGATCATCATCACATCACAGTGGAGGGTGTTCCACCCTCCACCGCAGCACACCCGCCTCTTTGGCGACAGTTGTCACCAGCTAAAATGTTCCTGTGTACGTCTCTCGTCAGCAGGCCTAGCAAGAACAAGGAGACCTGGTACTGTCCCCAAAACCTAGAACACTGCCCCACACAGAAAGAGCACCCAAGAGACTGTGCATAAGGAAATAACAGATCTATAGGCTGTCACAAGAGACTCAATGGTCTGACTTATAGACTCCCACAGAGTGAACCGAGACATCCATGGTGCCTGCTCAGCGTTTATGGACAGAAGTCGCACGGTTACACTGGAGTCTGAGACATGAGGGGTAAGCAGGTGACAGTTCTGAATCGTGATTCAGGTTAAAGGAATGACCTCAAAAGGGAGGGGCCTTCAAGGATCAGCGCATCCAATGTAGACGACGTAAGAATGGGCCTCACACGTCTCAACTTCTGTGGGAAAAAGATAATGCTCCATCCCCTCATGTGAGCACAACACAAACTGTACTCTCCTAAACAAACACTGTGTCCTACAAGAAATGGCAACCCACAAGAGTGTGCAGAGCCTTGCAGACTCCCTTCCCTCATGTGTGTGTGCCCGCTCGTGCGCGTGCGCACACACACACACACACACTCACACCTTTTGGCTCGCTGAAACACCAGAACAGTGTGAGTGGCTCCACCCCACTGGCTAGAAGAGTTTGGCAAAATTGCTTTTTTGTTTTAAGATTGGTTCTTACTGCATAGCCATGGCTGGCTTAGAACTCTGTTTAGACCAGGCCGCCTTCAACTGTGTGGCAATCCTCCTGCCTCTGCCTTTCAAGAGTTTGGTTTATAGGCGAGTGCCACTTCACCTGGCTGGAAAGTTTGCCTTTTGACCTTGTTGGCTCAAGGGTTAAGACGTCTGGCAAGAGATGCACCTGTCCGTATTCCAGGCATTCCAGAACATTCCAAGGTGAGCCAGACTCTTGTGCTGAGTTCTCTCAGGCTGACTCTGAGGAAGTCTGATAGTCCTGTGCCCTCCCTGTGTTTCGATTAGAAGTTCAATGTCACCCTAATCCTTCTAAGTAGATCCACACTGCAACTGGCCTGGAACTCCCCTGCCCTTCCGCGTTTAGTGTGGTTGTCCAGCCTTTCTCCTGGGACCGCCTGCCACTCTGGTCTTGACATTTGTCCTCTTTTCTTTCTTACCCCCTCCCAATATTCCTTCCCAGCACGCCCATGCTCATAAGACTATTCCAAGTCTTTCCTGGAAGGCTGAAGGGCTCAGAGGTGAGCCACAGGCTGGCAGGAAGCTGCCCTGTGGGTCCTTACCAGCCACTGTCCCCCGGTTCCTGTCAGTCCCTCTCCTTTTCGTGTTATAGTGGGCTCCCCGGCGGGTCCCCACTGGGCTGAATTTCCTCTCATTGTTTCTTTCTAGTTCTTTGTTCCAGCTTTGTCAGTCATAGATACTTAATGGAGGCCAAGCAAACCAAGCCAATGGGCAGAGTTAGGAAGAAACTGAAAGTTTCCTGCTTACCCTCTGGTAAGCTAGTCTCACACCTGGCAGAGACCCAGGCAGGGCCAGGGGCTGCTGCCTAGGCCAGCACTTGAAAGGGGTTCTGGTTTCCAGAATACAGAGCCAAGGCCTGTAAACAGCCTCATGGGCAAGAGTGGGAAGACGAGGCACGTGGTCGATAACCTTACGTGTAGGAGCGGGACCGTCCAGAGGTGAGCGGCAGCTGCCCGAGTGTGCAGGTTGACCTCCTAGAAACATTTCTAGGTGCCTGTGAAGAGCTTGGTGATACCCTGTTGCTGGAGAGATGGATGTTGGGGAACATTTCAAACAGGGGTAACCAGAAAAGTTTTTGTTGTTGTTGTTGTTTGTTTTGTTTGGTTTGGTTTTTTTGGTTTTTTGAGACAGGGTTTCTCTGTGGCTTTGGAGCATGTCCTGTCTTGTAGACCAGGCTGGCCTTGAACTCACAGAGATCCGCCTGCCTCTGCCTCCCGAGTGCTGGGATTAAAGACATGTGCCATCACCACCCTGCCCAGAAAAGTTTTACATCGTGGCTCAAGCCTCTTTCAAGAGAAGTGACAGAACCCAGCTCAGGAAAAGATCCCAGCAGGGACAGGGTTGTCCACTGCCTCCCGGCCACAACCTTGGCACATCAGCCACTTACCCCTAGCAATGACCCTAGACAAGGGGCTGCAGGTTTGTCTCAGTCAGTAGTCGAACACTGGTCTAGCATGAGGGGGGGGACCTGGCAGTAGCAAGAAGACTTGGGGATCCCAAGCAGTGCCAAAAATAAGAGCAAACAGCAATAACAGCAAACCCACAAGAACTACGCAGTTTTGTTCCCATTTACGAAGTCACGGAGTCACCGGCCCAAAATGACATAGGTTGACAAGTTTGGATTAAAACCCAGCAGTGTGGCTGTCCTGCTTCCCATGTCTCCGTGTCCCTAGAGACGAGAGAGACAAAAAGAGGGTTGTGTGACGATTTATTCACAGCAAGAGATAGGAAGGCAGAGCAGGTGTGCCTCAGAAGCAGGAGAGGGGACGCCTCCGGTCCGGTCTTTCCTCACCGTCTCCTGTGGGCGGATTTGTTCTCACTTCCCACACGTAACCGGAAACCTGGTTCCTGACAGCTCCAAAGCTACTTTAAGCCTCCGTGGAAAACAAACTCCCTCTATCTGCGCTTCCTAGTGAAGCTATTTCCAGAAGAGGATTCTGGGTAGCTTGCTGGGTCAGTACTCACTCCTAGGCAGCCTATCATGGGGAGCGGGGAGACCTTCTAGATGGTGGGTTCCACTCAGATTCTTGGCAAGGGGAGGGGGCCCCAGTTCCTGAGGTGGTGAGTAGAAGCCCTTTCGTGGGTGCTCAGTCCTCAGAGCCACAGACTGTCTGAGCTCCACAGGTCCAGGTCTCTCCGAACACTGGGAGGTTATGCAGTTGGGGGCCATAAAGGCAAGGGGAGGGAGGAACTGGGTTTCTCTGAAAGGACGGGAGAGTGGGTGGGAACGGAAGTCAGAAGGGACACTAGCGTGACCAAGGTCAGGCTGAGGACGGGTGAGTGGAGGGAGGCTCCAAAGGGGGTCATTACCTTGCTCTTACGAAATGACAGCGTGGCTGGACAAGGTGGCCCCCAGTGCCACACGGTGCTGGGGACGCTGCTCTCGAAATTCCATCTGAGGTCAAGGTGAGCAAGTTTTAGGCCAGCCTGGGCTACATAAGACCCTGTTTTTTTAAAATCTAAAAATAAAATAGAAATAAGTAAAATGTCAGTATCCATAAAAATTCAGGATTATCTCCTGAAATTAATATTAATACTATAATGCTGTATTTAAATCCTGAAAATAGAATATTATTTATTGTTTAGCATGGGTTGTAAGATCTGGACTGGGGTCTGCTGATAAGATTGATGGCAGCTGGGAGTTTGTCATGGGACGGCCATCCCCCAGGGCATGAACAGGGGCAGGCTGCTGGGGGCCAACACACTAGTACTTCCTGGGCAAGTCTTAACGTGGCTGTGCAGGCGCTCCTGTCCATGTGGCTCCCTCTGCGTGGAGGCTTTGAAAACCCAGCCTCTCCTGCACTGGCTTGGGCTCTGACGGTCCATGTGCAGACAGGTGAACCGAAAGCTTTCTCTCTGCGAACGATCCCCCTCAGAAGTGATGCAAGACTGACTTCAGTCCTGTGCGCTTGGTTACAAGGTACTCTGTTGGGAGCTGTGAACCCCCCAAGGTCCTAAATTTCTGGTAAGCAACTTGTAATGCTTGCAGCTGCTCTGAGCACGAGACCCTCAGGAGTTCCTGATGGCAGGGGAGTGGTTTCTGGTGGGTTTGGCTGGGGCGTGGCTATCAGTTAAGGATCCCTATATAAGCCGCCCCTGGACACAATAAAGGGGGCATTCTTGGGGCATTCCTGTCTCAAGGACGACCCGTGTCTCTGTCTGTGTGTCTTTGTGTGTTTCAATCTCCAGCCCCTTGCCCGGTTCACAAACTGTGTGGTAGCGCATGGAGCGGAGGCGGACGTGGACTCTTCTACAGGACTCTTCTTTTTTAATTTACATTTTTAGAATTTTTGCACACATAGAGGGGCCTGTGCCCCCATCCGTACGTGGAGGTCAGAGGGCAGGCGACTAGTTGGTTCTGTCCTTCCACCGGGGATCAGACTCGGATTGTCAAGCTCAGCGCCAGGCATCTTTAGCTACTGCACCATCTCAGCCCTGCGCTGTGTTCTCTTTCGCTTTTGCTTTCAGACCACAAAGTGAGCAGTTTTCTGTGTCACACACCCATTGCCTTCACCTTGGGCACCTCTACCAGAGGCCCACAAACAACCGTTCTGCGTCTAAAACCATGAGTCCAAAATACACCTTTTCTCTTTGTAAGCTAATTACCTCGGGTACTCTGTTTCAGTGAAGGAAACCCTGCTGACAGAGGAAATGATGGCCATCCCCCAGCCGTCTGTAGAGGAGCACCCATGCAACACCACAGAGGGGGCACACGGGATGGGTGCCTATTGGCGTGGCCAACCTCAGAGAGCATGTCTACCCACACTCCCCCACAGTGCCATGATTCAGAAACCAGAAAGGAACCAGGGTGGCACAGCTTCCTCCCAGGGTCCCAGGGTGTGCTTCTCTGCTGCGGTGAGTCACGCAATAGAGCAAATGAAGCGGACAGCCACGGTCCCTCTTATACACTGCCCTTTCCCTCGGCACACCGGTAGCTTTTCAGCTCCTTCTCCAGGCACTGACAAATGCGTATTTGAGTGTGAACAGGCCGGATGTCTTCTGCTTGCCCTCCAGGCTCACACTCACCTCAGCTGCCCAGAGAGGCTGCCCTACACCAACTTGGCTCCTTTGCCCTCTGGACTCCCAGGCAGGGTTGGCAAATTGGGGGCACTAGGCAGTGGTGGAGAGAGAGGGAGGCTTGTTAGGCTCCTCTCCCCTTCATTGGCTGTCTAAAGTGAGTGACTGTGACCCTCTAATGAGGGGTTCAACACCCAGAAGTTGCCCCTCTGCACAGCTCCCCCGCCCCTGGGTTCTAGCATGTGATAATGGAGCCTCATGGGTACTATGCTGTACCTGTGTGTTTCCTATAGCCAGCCCGGAATCTATAAATATTCCTTTTATGAAACTTTCCTCAAACTGGTCAGTGTCCCCCTCCCCGGACAATGTGTCCAAGAGCATGCCTGGGTATAATGTACACTCACGGTTTTTGTTTGTTTTCTTCATGAAGCAGGGGAGTGGACTCAAGGTCATGTATGTACCCAGCAAACTGTCCATGGTGTGTCCTTACTTCTAAAGCGTATGTGCATGTGGTTTTCTATTGTTTCAGTGTCTTTCCTCATCAGTAAATACAAGATCCAACTTGTTTCTTTTAATATTTGCTTGTACCTACTAGAAAGCATGTGTCCCAGCTTGTATGACCTTCTCCAAGTGATGGACATATAGGTGGCTGCCAACATTTGCCCTGAGTAAACATGTGTGTATGTGTATATTATATATATATTATATATATGCGTTATATTCATGTAAGTCTATCTGATCTGGGCTTCACTGGGACAAATTCCTAATCAAACCCAAAGGTTGAAGGATGCTCCTGGAGCCACATCTCCTTGGATTTAAATCCTACCTTCTCACTGGACATGGTGATGCACACATGAAACCCCAGCACTTGAGAGGTGTGTGTAGGACGATCAAGAGTTGAAGTCACCCTCAGTTACATAGTGAATTGGAAACCAGCCTGGTCTACATAAAACCTGCCTTTAACCAAATGAGTCCTGTCTCCTCTACTGGAGGGCCACAGATTCTGGCTTTACTTAGCCCCTCACTCCCGCCCCCATCGTGTATCGAACTGTGACAGCACCTTCTCCAGAGCAGTTGAGAGGGGCCATCAAAGAGCCAACCATGTAAGCACGCAAGCCGTGTCCACCCTCTGGCTCCTCCAGTGGTCTCAGGTTCAGTTTCTCTACCTGTTGGGTTGAGGTGTTGCTTCCCTGGTGGAGAGGGTCTGAGGATGAAGAGCCTAAGGTGTAAAATTTAAGTGAAGCAACCTGAACAAAGTGCTCGGCACCACACCTGACGTAGCTGGAGTTCCCTTCTGCAGGCAGTAGCTTGTGCTATTGCTGCTCATAGACTCCACCGCGCTTCATGTTTTATTACAGGTATTAAGATCACTATAACCTTTATAGAAGTTATGGTTTATGTTGATTGTGGTTCTTAACAGCTGGCATTATTTGCTCAGCGTAATCTAGGTATAAGATTTCACTTAAATAGAACCTGTAGGTGTAGAAATGTACACGGAACCACAGTTTATTAATTTGTTATTTTCTGTTGGGGAAATGAACAGAAGTGCTTCCCTCGGCTGCAATGTGTATTGGGGGGCTTGCGGGCAAATGGATCTCTTGGTAGTGAGGTTTCTTTTCGGACTGGTTTTGGCTTTTTGAGACAGGGTTTCTCTGTGTAGCCCTGGTTGTCTTGGAACCCACTCTGTAGATCTGCCTGCCTCTGCCTGCTGAGTGCTGGGATTAAAGGTGTGAACCCAGACACCAGGCCTTTATTTTTATTTAGTGAATGTCTCTATCTATGAAAGTCTAGACAAGGGTGTGCTAGTGCCTGTGGAGACCAGAAAAGGGTGTGAGATACCCCGGAGCTGGAGTTATGGACGGTTGTGGGTGGGACCAGACTCAAGCCCTCTGGAAGGGCAGAAAACACTCTTTTTTTTTTTTTTTATTTTTATTTTTTGGTTTTTCGAGACAGGGTTTCTCTGTGGTTTTGGAGCCTGTCCTGGAACTAGCTCTGTAGACCAGGCTGGCCTAGAACTCACAGAGATCCACCTGCCTCTGCCTCCCGAGTGCTAGGATTAAAGGCGTGCACCACCACTGCCCGGCCAGAAAACACTCTTAACCACTAAGCCATTCCTTCAACTCACTTTGACATATTTGTTTGTTCTCTGTGTATGTGCACACACAACCTACAAACATGTATGTCACAGCGAACATGTGGAGATCAGAGGAGAGCTAGTAGAAGTCAGTTCTTGCCTTCTGTCCTGTGGGTCAAGGGGATTGAACTTAAATACACAGGCTTGGTGGCAAGCGTCTTAACCCACTGAATCATATCGCTGGCCCAAGCACGGACCGCTTTGATGATTCTTTCTATAAAGATGGACACTCATAGTTTTTGCTTCCCTCTATCTGGCTGTCTTGGATAACACATATATCTGCTCCTCCCATCAGCCTCAGCCCTGTGAGACCTGGCTGAGGACACGGGGGGAGGAGCCCTGTCTGGCATCCTTGAACCCTGGGAACTGCACATATTAGGGTGGAATTAATGCCATGGGCTGTTGGGGATTGCCTTGTGAACAAGGTGAAGTATTTGTGGGGGCTTCAAATGAACCAGGGAGGGAGTTATTACTGTTAGAAGGAAACCTATATTTTTCAGAATCATGCCTCCAACAGAAACCTACTAATTTTGGGAGAATTTTGTTTGCTTGGTTGGGTGGGCGGTTGGTTGGTTTGTTGTTGTTTTTTGTTTTTGTTTTAGGGTTTTTTATTTTTTTTATTTTTAAGACAGGATTTCTCTGTGTAGCCTTGGCTGTCCTGGAACTCACTCTGTAGACCAGGCTGGCCTCAAACTCAGAGATCCACCTGTCTCTGTCTCCCAAGTGCTGGGATTAAAGACAGGCACCCCCACCGCCCGGCAAGACCTACTAGTTTTAACCACAGCTGTGACCATAAATCCAGAGACCTACAAACATATTGCTTAACACCGTCTGTCAGGACCCAGGCTGTCTGCAAACCTTTTCATAGAACTTGAGTCTGTTTAGGCCAGCGTCCCAGGCCAGGGTTCCCGTCCAGACAACACTGACCAGGAAGCAACAGGCATGAGAACGCAGTGCACTGCCCACTAGGGTAAAAGCCACTGGGCCAGATGTCTCCCCACGTGGACCGTGGAGTGGAGTAGGGCAGGGGGTGGGGTACTGTCCACCTTACCTTGTTCCTGGCACACAGCGAGGCCTGCTCTGCAAGGCTGTTTGCCCTGAGAAACTGGGACCAGGCCAAAGGATACTCAGACCGGCACAAACAGGTAACAGGATCCTGCAGCTCAGCCCTCCGGTGGTGGAAGCTGCTTTCCTTCCAGATGGTTCTGGTAGCTTCCAAGCTCTGGTGTGCATTAACCCTCCTGACAAGAAGGAGTGTAGGAAGTGAGAGAGGCAGATTCCCAGGCCCATACTCAAAATTCTGAGGCTGGGGGAGAAACTCCTTATCAAAGAAGTGACAGGTGATTCAGATCACAGGCTAGTGGCCAGGTCCCTCAAACTGATGTCATTAAAATACCACTATTAGAGGTCAGGAAAGATAAGCCCATTGGCATAACAGTGGTAAGGAACTGAGAGGTAGCCACAGCTCTCTAACCGAATTGATGCCCACTCCTCATAATGGCAGAAGTATCATGAGATACCTATCGGATGTCCAGCCATAAACGGGGAGTCTGCATGACCCCCTCAGGAGAAAGGATGGAAGAAGCAGAGGGGTGAGAGGCCCTGTGGCTAGTGTACTCTCAGACTCATGGCTGAGACAGCCTGCCCAAGATCTCCGTGAGACAGAGTCCACCAACACCTGCAAAGGATAGGAGAAGTTCATGGGACCCACTGCTCCTGAGGGGTTTATATACAGCTAAGGGTTGATGGGAGAGGGAGAAACACTACTTTTGTAAAAGCCACTGATCTGCCGGGCGGTGGTATCGCACACCTTTAATCCCAGCACTCGGGAGGCAGAGGCAGGTGGATCTCTGTGAGTTCGAGGCCAGCCTGGTCTACAAGAGCTAGTTCCAGGACAGGAACCAAAAGCTACGGAGAAACCTTGTCTTGAAAAATCAAAAATCAATCAATCAATAAATAAATAGATAAAATAAAAGCCACTGATCAAATGTCCATTGTTGCTTCTGTGAACAGCCCTAATGAAACTTGCAGAAACACACAGGCACACACACACACACACACGAATGCACACACACCCTAAGTCAGACTCCAACAGCCCTGGATCTGCAGCCCAGCTGAGCTTCCCCAGCTGCAAGTCAGGCGGTACCACCTCCTCCAATGTCTCCTTTCCTGTCTCTGCTCTCCTATGTTGTCCCTGCTGGAACCGAGCTGCCTTGAGAGCAGGCCTCTGTTGTGTCCTCTGCAGCCTAGAGCGCCTGGCATGATGCCCAGCACACAGTGACATTATTTTGTTCCTACTAAATTAACTAATACAGGTAAATATAATGCTTTCTAATGGAGGAGTGAAACTTGGAAACACAGGGATTGCTTAGCAGGTCCAAGGCCCTGGTCTGATCCCAAGTACCGCAAAGAATACCAAGAAGCGGTGGGTGTCAGTGAGGGTGCGGAGGGACTGGGATTGCATGCTTTGCTCCTGGGATTAAATAGTTCAACTGCTTTGGAAATCAGTGCAGCAAATCATCAAAACATTAAATGTAGAGTCACCACATGACGCCCGGTAGTTCCCTGTTAAATGTAGACCATGACAAATGAAATTGGTCTTTCAAGCAAAGATTTGCACACAAAACATGGCAACATGTAAAGGTGTTTACCACACAAGCCTGCCAACCTGGGTCCAATCTGCGGAAGGAGAGAACTGACTCCTGAATGTTGTCACCTCTGACCTGTGACCCCCCCACATATGCACCATGGCATGCCATCACCCACACTCACATACCAAAAATAAATCAATAATAAAAATGTACTAAATACATAAAATAAATTCATATGATTCTCTTATGTTTTGTAATCTCTTAACAGCATTATTCATAATAGCCAAAAGATAAAACCAACCAAATGTCCATCAAGGCTGGATGGACAAACATGATATGGTCCCTCCAGTGACACAGTAGTCAGTCAGAAAATGGGATGAGTGTGACTACAAGCCATGGCAGAGATTATGTCAAGTGAAAGAAGCCATATGCTGCTTGATAAATAAAAAATACCAGAATAGGGATGTTACTGTAACTATGTAAAGATGTGTTACATTTGTGTATAATGTGGAATATTACTGTAACTATGTAAAGATGCGTTACATTTGTGTATATTGTGGAGTATTACTGTAACTATGTAAAGAT
>NW_004949127.1:133352-158941 GCF_000317375.1 Microtus ochrogaster | reverse complement strand
TACATTTGTGTATATTGTGGAGTATTACTGTAACTATGTAAAGATGCATTACATTTGTGTATAATGTGGAATATTACTGTAACTATGTAAAGATGTGTTACATTTGTGTATAATGTGAAGTATTACTGTAACTATGTAAAGATGTGTTACATTTGTGTATAATGTGGAATATTACTGTAACTATGTAAAGATGCATTACATTTGTGTATATTGTGGAGTATTACTGTAACTATGCTACACTTGTTTACATTGCATTTGTTTAACTATGTAAAGATGTGTTGCTGTTTTGCCTTTCCTGCCTAAGGCACCTGATTGATCTAATAAAAAGCTGAACAGCCAATAGCTAGGCAGTAGAGGGATAGGCGGGTCTGGAGGGCAGAGAGATTAAGTAGGAGGAGAAAAAATGAGGGAGAAAAAAAGGGAGATGTCCAGGAGCCAGACAGACAGACACACAGAAAGCAGGAAAGTAATATATACAAAATGAACGAAAAGTAAAAAGCCCCGAGGCAAAATGTAGAGGAAGAGAAATAGGTTAATTTCAGTTATAAGAGCTAGTGGGACAAGCATACAATAAAGTTGAACATTCATAACTAATAATGAGTCTCAGTGTCATAATTTGGGGGCTGGTGGGGGCACAAGAAAGCCCACTACAGTTCTGGGAAGTTAAAGGACCTGGGTCATCGGGTTTGTATGGCAAGTGCTTTTAGCCACAGAGCCATGGTACTTTTGTTATAATACCCTCTTACTTTGCTTCCTGTTGCCCTGATAAAACACCATGACCAAAAGCGACTCGGATTTATTTCCCCTTGCGACTTATGGCCCAGCTCCTCATGAAGGGAAGCTGGGGCAGGAGCTCAAGACCCTTCTGGGGGTTACTTCTCACCTCTTGCTCAGCCTGCATTCTTATACCACTCAGGGTCGCTGGCCCAGACATGGCACCACCCCCAGCAGGCTGGACCCGACCGCATCAGACTGGCAATCTGATGGAGCACCTCTTCTCAGATGGCTCCAGCTTGTGTCAAGTTGACAGAAACCAACTAACTCGGACAAATACCCAACCTGACCAAGACAGAGCCCTGTCTTTTTCTGAGGGATTTGGCACTAGAAGCTGGTGTCAAGTTTCCTGTCGATGTTGTAACAAACAACCACAGACTGCATGGTTAAAACTATAGAACTTTGTCTGTGTGCTGGAGCCAGAAATCAGAAGTCTAAGTGCCAGCAGGGGCCCCTTCCATGCTGCTGAGCGTCCGTGACTCCAGGCCTCCCCTGCCTCACCGTGGCTTAGCTCACTCTGCCTCGCTATTTCTCCTGCACTGCTCTTTAAGGACCCGCGGCACTAGACTTAACACTCATCCAGAGAACTTGGGGTGACCTCAGTTTGAACTTCTTAATTATATCTGCAGAGACCTTTTCCAGAATAAGGTCTCAGCCACAGGTTTGGGGGGGGCGGTCAGAACAAGGGAGGCTCCACCAGAGACCTGAGCCCCTGGCTCTGTGCTGTGTGGACCCATCCACCCTCATGGAATTCTTTGCACCTATCGTAAGGAACAGTGTGTCTCACTAGAGGCTGCCCCTACCCTCTATTCTAGCCCGTGGCAACAGTGTTCCTTCCCCCTCTCGGAAGCCCTTGGTGGGTCACGGGCATTCTCAGGCTGTTTTCCATGTGACCCTTCCAAACATCTGTCTCCCAGTGTCATCACCTGGCCAGGTGGATCTCCTCAGTCAGGCTGCTGAGGCCGTGGAAGAGCAGAGAGTGCCTGGCAGAGGTTGGGCTGAGTAAGGGGAAGGCAAGCAAAGCAGAGGCGGCAGTCACATCGTCACACGAGGAACAGTTACAGTCGTATGTCATGACTGATGGCCTAATCCCCACAGCACCCCCTCCCCCGCCAGGCAGCTGGTGCTCAGAACCCCACTTTGGAGGTGAGAGGTGGGGGGAGGAAGAATTAAGTAAGACTTCTGTTTAGTTAGGGTTTTTATTGCTGTAAAGAGGCATCGTGACCATGGCAACACTATAAAGGAAAACATTTAATTGGGGTGCTCTCTTACAGTTTCATAGGTTCAGCCATTATCATCATGGTGGGGAGCATGGTGGTGTGCAGGCAGACATGGTGCTGGAGCTGAAAGTCCTGCATCTTGACTCAGAAGCAACAGGAAGTTGACTGACTGTCACACTGAGTGAAGCCTAAGAAAAGAAATCTCAAAGCCCGCCCACATAGTGACACACTTCTTCCAAGGCCACACCTCCTAATAGTGCCACTCCCTTTGGGGGATATTTTCTTTCAAACCAGCAGTTCCTGAGTCTGATAAGCTTCAGAGGTGGGATTTGAACTCTGGAAAACCTGGCTCTAAAATTCACTTTGTAAAAAGAGGCACTGTGCTGGGTGGTGGTGGCACATGCCTTTAATCCCAGCACTGCAGGGGGGGGGGGTGCTGCAGAGGTAGGTGGATCTCTGTGAGTTCGAGACCAGCCTGGTCTACACGGTGAGCTCCAGGACAGGCTCCAAAGCTCCACAGAGAAATCTTGTCTGGGGAGAGGGGAAGAGAAGGCATTGTGTTTCAAGAGACTGGGAAGAGCTGCAGCATGTGAAAAATGTTACTTAGTCACAGCTCAACCTGTGAGGTGCTGGAGGGCTAGCCCTGTGGCCTGCATGCCTTTGGTTAGACCCTGAGCAGACAAGGGGGTGGGGGGATGGGCTGACTTCTATTATTGTATCACGTATCCATCTTCCCAGGCAAATGTCTACCCCAAGGCTGTGATTAGAAGCCCTTGAGCCTGCTCCCTCTCCCTCCTTAAGCACCCAACCCTGTCTCTGATTCTCTCGGCACACGTGCAGAACTCCTGGAAAGTCTCCTGTGGGAGATGGTTTAGAGGTGACAGGGAACGTTGTCACCTCAGACAATGTGAGAGAATCCCTAGGCAAGTAAGACGGGTGAGCAAAACTTGACCCTTCTGTGAGGCAAAGTCTGAAGAGGGCCTAGGGGCAGGGTCGACCTCTTGAATCCGTTTTTTGGGTGAGGTACAACCAAGGCCAAAATCTCATCGTGTTGTCAAACCCAGCCAACCACATAGACAAGACCTATGGGGTTGGTCCTTAGCCTGCCAGGGTTTCTCAAAATGAGACTCCACAAGGGTGGAGATGGGGGACAGACACCCGCACACCAAACCCCTGAAGCCTCATCCACACAGTGCAGCAGGCTCAGAGCTGGAGAGACAGGGTCGCTGGCATGGACACACAAGTAGAGCTGGTTCTTCTCAGCATGAGTTTCTAGTGGGAATTTCACAGATAAAGACCAACCTGCAGAAGCAGAGGAGCAACAGGGAACATGACTATGTAACCTGCCAGGGCTGACCAGAGCTGCTTCCTTCTGAGGGAAGGAAGGCAGGGTTTCCCTGAGCAGCAAAGAGTAATGGAACAGGTCCAGCTTTAGTGTTGGGGTGACCTGCAAGGGACTTCTCATCACTCCTTAAGCACAGAAAGAGCCCCCCAACTTCTTTGAGTCTATAAAAATGGGCCCAAGAGCATCCCCACCAAGGTAAAGAGCTTAGAAGGCACCTTCCCTTTCTTCTTTCCCTTCTAAGGCTTTCGGGAAGCCTCCCAGGAAGGCCTGCCCCTGGCTCTCACCCTCCCCTTGGACCCAGGGGCAGCGCAGCCAGGGCAGGGAGGCCCAGAGCACCTGCCCCTACAGAGCTGGAGCTGTCCCACAGAAGCTGTGCTCCTGTCCTCTCCCTGGCTCCCAGGAGCAGCTGCCCATACAACCCCTCTACAGATAAACAAATGACCAGTCACCCTGCTAATCCCCCTGTACTGGTACTTCAGCCTGGCAGCCCCCCCGCCAGCCCCCACCCCGGGAGTTTTCCATGACCTCAGCTCTGGAGAATGTGGGGGAATTTAGTACGGGAAAGGCTGGACAGCTGGGCCTGAAGGGAAGGTCAGGCCAGGCTTTGGAGTTTACTGGGCCAGCGGAGATGTGGATCAATGTCACTCACCTCCCAGGTGGCAAGGCAGGCCCATCAGGTCCCAGGGAGCCAGGCAAACCTGTGACTGGGCCCTGGTGTGTTTGCCAATGTTACCCTATACAGCCTGGTGGCTCCCGCATTGATTGTCAGGTGCCCCATTCCTGGGCTCCCATAATCCTCTTGTCGGACTTGTCTACAAGTTGTTTTGAAGGCATCCTACAGCTGCAGTGGGACCTGCCTGCTCCCTCCAGGGAGACAGTGCTTTCAGAGGAAGCCTGGGGCTCCAGAGCCCTGAGGCCAGCCTCAGGGGCTTGGGGTCCCCAACAGCTATTTCAGCCCCCACTCCTTTGCCTGCCCCACCTCTCAGGTGCATTCAAGAACAGACCTAAGGCGGCCTGTTGGAACAAGGAGAAACATGGGGTGCCTGCTTAAGTTAGATCGTCAGATAAACAATGTTTTTAGTATCGGCAAACCCCATACAATCTTTGAGATATGTTTTAAAGGGGTCTAGAATTATCTAGACTTCACACTGAATAGGATGCCTGGAACTCCAGGCCCCTGTTTTATGTTTGAGTTCTATAAATGCCCACATCTCTGCTGCTCTGTAGGGAGACATTTAGGAATAAGAGCCCACATCACACATTAATATTCTCCCATTATTATGAAATTAATCCAGTTTTAAAACTCTGGGACATTATTGATTCTTTTGGAAACATTTCTGCAACTTTTTATTAACTACATATTTCATAGATTACAATAAAGACTTCCCGTGGATAATGTCTTTCTCCTCCTCTTCCTTCTGTGTGTTGGGGAAATGTACCACTACCAAATAGGAAGCGATTCTCCTCTTACCCGATTGTCAAAGCTGTTGAAGGAGAACGTCCTTTGTCTTTCTTGTTTGCTTAAGGCTTTTGTTATCTTTTGTAATCATGTCTAGCTATGTTGCCTAGGTTAGACCCAAACTTCTGGGCTCATGTAATCCTCCTGCCTCATCACCCAAACAGATAGGATTAGAGGTACTTGCCACCATGCCTGGCCCTTTTTACTATTGTTTCTTGCCTCCCCGCCCCCTTAAAATCTGGGGTCTGGGAGCAGGAGCTCAGTGGAAATGGAGTGTGTGCAAGACTGATGACCTGGGCTACTGCACAAACTCCAAGGCCACGGTGCCGACACAGACCTGGTTTCCTTTGGAAAGGTAAGTGCTCCGATGCGGATGTGGAGCTCCCTGCAGTGACAGATGTCCCTGGTGCAAACATAGTCACAAAAGCTGGCTCTGGGCCATGTCTAGGAGGCTCAAAACCCAGCTCAAACCTCTTTACAGGCACCAGGAGCTCTTGGCTGGCAGTCAGAGGGCTGGAGAATAGTTTCCTATTTCTGCCTCCTTCTGCTCCTGTTCCCACCTTCTCTCCAAAGGAGGACAAAAGTCAGTGGTTCAGTATCTGAGGCCCCTTCTGAGGAGGAAGGGGTCCCAGGTCTCTGCCTCTAGCCATGTGGTAAGACCCTGACCACATTCCCCACGCAGCTCAGCTAGAAAGGTCGGCTCTGTCCGTCACACGGCCTCTCCCAGGTCCCCAGGGAAGAAGCTTGGGAACAGTCTGGCCCTGTGTGTAGCAGCACCCTGGCAAGGGACCAGCATGAGGCCCTTCCTACACTTGCAGGGAGCCATCTGTGAACTCCCAGCGGGTCACAAGTTCAGGAGCCAGCCCTCTGACGTAGTGACCTCCTCAGCCTACGCAGGCATAGGCTCCAAGCTCCAGCCCTCCAGTGCACTCTCTCCTCCTCCCTTTCAGGGTTTGCAAGCTCTTGGACTGAATGCCTATAAGAGGCAAGACTGCTGGATGCCCATAGCACACCCGCCTCGGCTCAGGGATATGCAGTGGGCATGCCACCCAGGGCCAACTCTGTGGAGCTGCTAGGTGGGCAGCAGGGTAGTGGCTTCACAGTGCTCACCTACTGTCCCTGGACAGTGGCCAGGGAGGCTTCACTATCGGTTCCATGAGCACTGTGGGTAAGTTCAATTTGATGCTACGGGGGCTCCACTGCACCCCTCCAGCCTGCCTGGTTAAGCTCCTGTTTCTCTCTGTGCCTTCTCATCCGTGAAAGGAGACCAGAGCCATCCCTTCTCAGGGGGCTGTTGTGAGGGTTCCAAAGGCAATCCAAGAGATTAGAAAACTATGTCTACCTGAGTTCCATCCTTGGAACAAATGAGAAAGGAGAAGAAACAACCCTGAGCTCCACACATTGGCCTACACGAACGGAACGGCCGCTGAGGGAGTAAATAAATAATAAAGGCAGAAAATAGCCTGGCATACAGGAAGTGCCTATGAACTGTGAGAGGCTGGTTCCCTGGCATGAGCAGCAGAGAAGCCCGGACACTAAGGAGGGGGCAGAAGATGAAGCTGCTGCCCTTACCCCTGCACAGGGTCCCCCTCCTTCTTCCTTGCACAGTGGAGTTCTGTCTCCTCGTGGTCGTGTTTAGACGGGCCGTTGGAATGTTCTTCCTGCACCGAGGAGAGCCCACATTACCTCCCGCGCCCACCGTGACAAGAGTCAGATTAAATTCCTAACTAGAATGACAGCGAGGAGTGGACACGTGACTGGGTTTCACCAATCAAAGGAGTTCACAGAAGACCTTGTCCGAAGCCAAAACTGGAGGCCCCTGGGGACAACATTCTCTCTCCACTGTCTTACACTTTCCCAGAGAAGGTGCTGGAAAGGTCCACGAAAACGACATGCTGGAATCCTAACTCTCAGCACCTCAGAAGGCATCCTTACAGGGAAACGGTCCTGGGGAAAGATCAGGTCAGGATGAGGTCACTAACGTGCTTTGATGCAATGACGGTATGTGTCCTTATAAAACAAAGAAAAATTTGGTGGTGGCTGGGTGTGGTGGCTCACGCCTTTAATCCCAGCCCTCAGGTGACAGAGGTAGGTGGATCTCTAGTTCGAGACCAGCCTGGTCTACAAAGTGAGTTCCAGGACAGCCAGGGCTACACAGAGAAACCCTGTCTCAAACAAAACAAACAACAACAACAACAATTCAGGTAGAGTTGAACACAAAGGCAGGAAGGCGTCTTGAGAAGATGCTGCAGAGGTCACCAGGAGCTCCCAGAAAGGCATTGAATAGATCATCCCACACTGCCCAGTGACCATGCAGACAACGGCCCACAGAACTGCTGGACAGCGTTTCTTTTCTGTGAGCCAGCTGGATAGAGAACTGGTGAGGCCCACGGTAGCAAACCAGTATGGGAAGAATCTCATCTTTTCAAAGGTGAGCCCCAGAGAGCTGGCTGTCAAGGGTTTCGTTTACTGGGCCATAGCTGGAGCCCAAGAAAGGTCTGTGCAGGGGCTGGGGCAGTGGCTCAGCAGCTGGAAGCACTGGCTGCTCTTCTGGAGGCCTTGCATCCACATGGCAGTTCACAACCATCTGTAACTCCAGTGCCAGTGAATCTGATGCCCTCTTCTGGCTTCTGCAGGCACAGGGCACACACATGGCATAGACATACATGCAGGCAAAACACCCACTCACATAAAAGTAAATACATTTTTTTAAAAAATAAAGGTTTGTTCAATAACTGTCTCTTCTGTAGTTCAAGCAGCCAAACGTGCAGGATAGACAGAGACCACAGGGATCAGACATCCTGCCCCGTTAGCAGCCCAGGGAGGAACGGCACCAGCCACTCCCAAGGTGCATGCTGCTGGCATCAGAGATAATGCAACTGTGTGGCACCAGGTTCTGGTGGATGACTGTCCGCTCATATGGCTCGGAGGTTAGAACTGAGACTTGAGCTGTCTTGTTCCAACTCTTTCACCTGGAAACAAAACATCATAAGGTCCACAGAGGGTCAAGCAACCTCCTGAGCAGTCCGTTCCCATGGGCACCCAGAGGATGCTGAGACATAGCCTACTTTCTTTGAGTCCTAGCTTAATTCTCTGCGACAATGGCTTGAAGTAGGAGAGAAGACCAGGTGTAGTTTGATAGTCTCTCATGTGGATCTGAGCAGGCACAGACAGATAATGAGAACAAAAGACAGACAGACAGACAGACACTGGAGAGATGTCAGGGGTGTAGACACTAAAAGGCTCTCTCCAGAGGCGAGCAGAACTAACTACCCATGCCCTTCAAGAGAAGCTGTGTCTACTTGGCCTCTCCCCATTTTCCTGTGAAGGCCAGCTCTTAGGAAGGACAGACACCATCCAGATGGGTCACTGGGAGTCCACAAGCCCCGCCCACCACGAGTCAAACCACAGACCACACCCAGGCCTGGCTGGGAATGGGCATCTTTTATGTTAAGAAATATGAGCCTCCAGGATTCCACATGAATCTGGGAGTGTCCTCACAGAGAGCCCTTTGTGCCTGGGAGAGGGGTGGCCTGTTTATTCTGGCAGGTGTCCAGGCATTGCCTACTTCCTACTACCACATCCTGGGGCTCCCCACCTTTCCTCTCCTTTGCACCTCCCTTCCTCCCAGGGCACAGACAGCCACCCTGCCGAGGGCAGGAACTCAGGAGGAAACCTAGCTCTGATAGAACCACGAGAGAGTCCCAGGCTGGAGGCTGACACGACTCCAAGGAACAGGGCTCAGGGGACAGCCAGGCTGAGGGAGCTGGGAGTAGAGAGAGAGGCCACGGCTGGGTCAGGTCAGTGCAGGAGTGGAGTGGAGCTGATCTATGGCGGGCAACACCTTCCAGTGCGTTCTGCCTGGGAAGAGAGTGGGATAGAGAGAGATGTGGCTTGTTGCTGGGAGACACCATCACTAAAGGTCCGCAATTATAATTGCAACTGTTCTTGTTTCTTATAAAAATTAAATTAAAAAGCCCACAAGAATCCCAGGCTTGTCAGTCTTCCTCCCCCACGGTCGGCTCCTATTATGAATCCGCAGCATCTTCTGCCGAGAGCTGATTACACATTGTGTGAAGGATGCAGACCTTCCTTTAACAAATTTTCCTTCTGGGTGAGCTCTAACCTCTCGGCTCCTTCCACTGCTCCCCATCCCCCAGCGCGGAAAGGATGGACTTGCCTGACCTCAGGCCCTCTGCTACTTGGAGCCTGCCTCTCCCTGCTGGATGCCTGGGGCTGCTGGCTGCTGAGCAGAGCTTTTCTCCCAGGCCAGACCTCACTTTCCACCCCAAGGAGGTTCCACCCCTGCCTTGGCTCACAACCAACCACAGACAGTAACTGTCACCTGCATCCACCCAGCACTAGGCCCCTCCACAGCCTGATCCTCAGGTTCTCAAGGAGAGAAAGGGGTACCAATCACCTCCTGAAGGCCCAGGGATGGAATGTGACCCCTTCTTCCAGGAGGTTCCAGGCAGAGCTTGTTCTTGTGCCTTGTTTTCATCCCCCGCCCCCTGCATTGCTCCACATGTATACAGACATTGCCGTTCCCAGGATGGCTCAGTTTTTCTCCTAAGAAGCTATGAGCAACTCTGGAAACAGGAAGTAGTGTGGGCTAATGCCTTGAACCCCTGCCCTCTATGGTATTGAATTTCACCTACTTAGGAGACAGCTAATTGTGTGACTGTTGGGACATCTCTGAGCTTGTTACAGCTGTTCTGGGGCTTGACAAGTCACAGCATCTCAGACCTGGAAGGTCCTTCTAGGCCACCCCTTTCCTGAGCCAGGGTGCAGCTGCAAATGAAGAATCCCATGTCCCAGATATCACTTCCCTGGGCCCCTCAATAAAGGTGGACTAAAGGTAATCATGTTGTAGCTTAATCTAAGCCCTTGGATGGCCAAGACAGGGAGGTCACAAATTTGAGGCCAACTCTGACAGTTTAGCAATCTCTTGTTTGGAGAGAAAAAAAAGAAAAAAGAGAAGAAAGCCAGGTACCAGGGAGATGGCTCAACACTGGTGTGGGAGGTCCTTCTATGCATTACTTTTATTAGTTAATGAATAAAGAAACTGTCTTGGCCTGTGATAGGGCAAAAGACCAGAGCTAGGCGGGGAAAACTAAGCTGAATGCTGGGAGAAAGGAGGCAGGATCAGCGGACAGAATTTTTCCTGCCATTGCCACATAGGAATACACATATTAATAGAAATGGGTTAGATTAATATGTAAGAGTTAGCCAATAATTAGCTAGAGCTAATGGGCCAAGCCGTGATTTAATTAATACAGTTTTTGTGTGGTTATTTCAGAGCTGAGCAGCCGGGAACAAACAAGTGGCTCTCTCCCTCCAACACAGCATCATCAGCATCAAGTAAGCATCTCTCTCTCTCTCTCTCTCTCTCTCTCTCTTTCTCTCTCTCTCTCTCTCTCTCTCTCTCTCACACACACACACACACACACACCATTATTATTATAAAGAAGTTTTTAATAATATTAAAATTCAGCATGGGAATGCATTACACGCCTATAATCTTAGTGTTCAGAGGCTGTGGCAAGAAAATTGCCATGAGTTTGGGGCCAGCCTGAGCTAACTAATGAGTCCTAAGCCATCTAAAGAAAGAAATGTCTGTGTCTATAATTGTCAACGACCTGTGTACGGAATGCTCACCTTTTCATAGACCTCACCAAGAACTGACTTTATAAAAAGAGTAATTTCTCTGATTATTTGTTCTTTCTCTCCAAAGTCAGCGTGGGGTGTTGGAAGAATTCAAGGACGAACTGGAGCGGAGCTCAATGGTAGAGCTAGTGTCCAGCCACCATGTGCAGGCCTTGGGCTTGATACCCAGCATGGAGGAGGGAGGTTGGGCACTGTGAACGAGACCTTCACCCCAGCATCTGGAAAGGACCAGAGGGTGTAAATGGTGGTGGGGGCACACCGGAGGGCTGGCGAGTGTGTTGTCCATAGCCTCTCACAGGGGGGCTGCAGTCACTTTTCTTTCTTCTCTTGGTGGGGGTTATCTTCTTATTGAGCCAACTATTCTCTGTGTGGGTGCATGTTCCATTGCATAGACACAGAGGCCAGAGAAAGACGCCAAGTGTCCTGCACTATTCCTTTCTGTCATAGTCCCTGTGAAGAGTCTCTCACTGGATCTGCAGTGAGAGGCTGGAAATCAGCGATCCCCAACTCCTAGCTCTACCTCTGGAAAACCTGGAGTTACTGGTGCATGCAACCACACCCCGTTTTCCTTCCTTCCTTCCTTCCTTCCTTCCTTCCTTCCTTCCTTCCTTCCTTCCCTTCTCTCCCTCCTTTCTTTCTTCCTTCCTTTCTTCCTTTCTTTCTTTTTTTCTTTCTTTCTTTTTCTTTCCTGAGACAGAATTCCTTTGTGTAGCCCTGAACTCACTTTGTAGACCAAATTCACAGAGATCTGCCTGGCTCTGCTTCCAGAGTGCTAGGATTAAAGGTTGTGCCACCACTGCCTGACTGACACCCCGCTTTTTACATGGGTCATGGGGTACAAATTCCACTCCTCATGACTGCAAAGCAAGTCCTGTAATCCATTAAGCTGTCACCTCTCCGGTCTCCTTTTTTTAATTTTGGAGACAAAATCTTACTATGTAGTGCATGCTGAGTGGACTGAACATAACCTCACTAATTAGGCCAGGTTCACTAAGTGATCATGAACTTACAGTAATCCTCCTGACTCTGCCTCCCAAGCTCTAAGATTACAGGTGTGCACCATCACACTGATTGTCGATGGTGTGGGGAGGTGGGAGCTCCAATTCAAATATACAAAACCAAAACCTGTTGAAATGCTAAACCCTGCGCCTAGAGCGATGGCACTGACCTGTAATCCAGCCTGTGGTTGGTGACAGTAAGAGGATCAGGAGTTCTAGGCTTGTCTGGGCTCGGAGTAAGTCTCAAAATAAATGAATACATAACAGAGGGACAGAAGATAGATGTAAACTCCTGAGCCCCCGGGGTGGAGACTCTGATTTAACCAATATGCGGAGCTCTGCAGTACGCACTTTTAAGAAGCATCCTGGGCAATTCTGAACAAGTGGCCACACTATTTCATGTGGGTCCAAACTGCAGCTAAAACAGGAGTCAGCTGGACCAGCCACAGTTGCTTTCCTCCTCCCAGCCAGAGCTTTCCCGGAATGTATGTTCTAAGAAATTATTTATATTTCTATTTTAAAAATAGCACTAATTTCTTCTGCCTTCATTATAATTAATGTAGCAAGCTTAGAAGGTGCCATAATAAAACACTTGTGACCCTTCACCAAGGGAGGGAGAGATGGTTGGTAACATTATGCTGTTTCTTCCTTATGTGTTTTTATAATAAAGTTGACAACACACTAAATAAATGATTTGATAGCAATGTCTCCTGTATTTTTTTTTAACTAGTCACTCTGAGGTCTGCACAATGTCTCCATTAAGTGGATATGCCTTACTTTTATAATCCTTCCCTTGTAGGACATCAAAGTTACTCCCAACAACTAAACAATATTGAGATGAAACATCTTTAGGCATAACATGTTATCAACTTTTTGTTAAGTATTTGCTTTGTTTTTTGAGACGTGGTCCCAAGTAGCCCAGATTAGCCTAGAACTTGCTGAAGATGTCCTGGCAGGCCTGCCTTTACCTCCCAAGTGGTACAAGGCTATGCCTAGTTTTTACAGTGTTGGGGGTTGAAACCAATGTTTTATATACATTAGGCAAGTACTCCACTGACTGAGATATAGTTCTAGCCCTGTTTGCTCATTCTTTGAGACAGTTTCAAGTAGACCAAGCTAGCCTTGAACTCACTATATAACTGAGGCTAACACTGAACTCCTGATCCTCTGCCTCTGCCTCCTGAGTCCTGAGTCCTGAGTCCTGACATTACAGGTCACACGCCATCATGCCTGCTGTTTTATCAACTTACTTTGTAAAGTTAACTTTTTCTTTTTTTTACAAGAATAAAAAAATCGAATCTAGGGCATTGAAAATGCCAGGCAAGTATCCTACCATTGGATCATATCCTTGGTCATTATTAACGTTTCTTTTTTCTTTTTCCTTTTTTGCTTCATTTAGATGGAAATGTGTTGACCGAGGTTTCTGTCCTGCCCAGTCCTGCAGTCATTCAGTTCCAAAGAAACACACAGAGGTCTACATTAATCATAAACTGGTTGGCCTAGTAGCTCCAGCTTCTTATTAACTCTTACATCCTACATTAATCCATAATTCTTGTCTGTGTTAACCACGTGGCTTGGTACCTTTTATCAGCAAGGCATTCTCATCTTGCTTCCTCTGTGTCTGGGTGACAACTGCAGACTGCCTTTCCTCTTCCTAGAATTCTCCTGTTCTTGTCACTCCACCTCTATTTCCTGCCTGGTCACCCTGCCTATACTTCCTGCCTGGCTACTAGCCAATCAACCTTTTATTTATTTTTTTTGGTTTTTCAAGACAAGGTTTCTCTGTGGTTTTGGAGCCTGTCCTGGAACTAGCTCTTGTAGACCAGGCTGGTCTCGAACTCACAGAGATCCGCCTGCCTCTGCCTCCCGAGTGCTGGGATTAAAGGCGTGCGCCACCACCGCCCGGCTCAACCTTTTATTAAAGCAACACAACTGATAAATCTTTACAGGGCACAAGACCATTGTCCCAGAGCAGAAATGGATCACTGAGTTCAAAGATGTGACTGTGGGCTGGGGACATAACTCAGCAGTTGAATACTTACCAAGTATGTGCAAGGACCTAGGCTCACTTCCCCAGCGCTAAAGAAAAGTGGGGTAGGGGATGTTTTAGAGGCTCCTGGTAGACACACCAACTTCCGGCTCCATTTTGCAGGTTACCCCCATGTCAGCATGTAGTGTAATGAGTACCCCTGTCTGCCACACTCAGTCACAACCTGTTTAAGGTCTGATAAAGGATTTCACCTTAGCCGGTAGCTGAGTGAATGTGTTGTCCACAAAGCAGTCTTGCCAAGGACCCCACAGCCTCTGCCTCAGAAGGATGACAAAGTCCGAGTGCTGACAGTGTGCACAGAAAATGGCCACCATGCCCCAACCCCATGTCTGACCTGAAGATTGCTCTCTTACAGAGACTTCTCCTACCAAGAATAGCCAACCCTGCCTCCTTGAGCCAGCTACGAACCACAAATCATCCCTCCTCCCTTATCTATTGCGACACCCCTGCCTTCTGGTCCTGCTGTAGGCAGTGACTCTGCCTCCCAGGCAGCTATATATCATAAACATGTTGAGGCCAGACCACGTGATCCCAGCTTTGTCTCTCTCTCTCTCTCTCTCTCTCTCTCTCTCTCTCTCTCTCTCTCTCTGTGTGTGTGTGTGTGTGTGTGTGTGTGTATGTCTTTTCTTCATTCCTTGCTGCCCCAGTCAGGTCTGTCCCTGGAACAGGAACATCACCAGGCTCCAGATCCCACTATTCACTACATGTGGCTATATCTCACAGGACAAAAAGACACACAAAACCATAAACTCAGTATTTTTTGCTTTGAACTCTTGCATTAAACACAATAGGGTGTCAGGCTCTTACAGCCCTCATGCATTAACACCTTTTTTTTTAGTGGTTCTTGTATGACTTGTGCCTGTCAGGGCCACAGCCACCTTTGTCATTGGGTGTTAGTCTGGTGGGTCTAGTCTCCGGGTTAGTTAGCTGGGAACATTGAGTGCAACAGGCTGTGCATTCTTTTTTTTTTTAATTTTATTTATTTATTAAGGATTTCTGCCTCCTCCCCACCACCGCCTCCCATTTCCCTCCCCCTCCCCCGATCAAGTCCCCCTCCCTCATCAGCTTGAAGAGCAATCAGGGTTCCCAGGCTGTGCATTCTTAAATGGCTCACTTCTCCTCAAATGCTGGTCTCCTAGTGATGGCTTCACAAAGGTCATTCCATGTGGTCAGCCTTCTCCATCCTGAGCAGACTTAAAGCTGAAGACAGCTCTCCCTCGTGGTGAGTAGTAGAGCTCTTTCTTGGCATGCATGGGGCTCTGAGTTTGATCCCCGGAACCCCAAATTTAAAAAAGAACCAGTTGAAGTGGGAAGATCCAGCCTAAAAGTGGGTGGTACCAGTCCCTAGGCTTTGGTCTTGAACTGAATACCAAAAGAGACAAACTTGAGCAGGGACAATGGATACAATGTGACAATCTGCTTTCAGACTATGGATACTATGTAACAAGCTTCAGCCATACCATGGATACTAAGTAGCAATTTGCCCCCTATTCTATGGATATTATGTAACAATCTGCCCACTATACCATGGATACTATGTAGCAATTTGCCCCTCCATACTATGTAACAATCTGCCCCCATACTATGGATACAATGTGATAACCTGCTATCAGACTATAGATACAATGTGACAACCTGCTTCCAGACTATGGATACAATGTAGCAAACTGTTTCCAGTCGATACAAGGTGACCCAGCTGCTTCATACTCCCACTGCCATGCCTTTCCCACCAGGGTGGACTGCACTCTAGACCTGCAAGCCAAAATAAGGCTTTGCTCCCTTAAATTGCTCTTGTCATTTGGGGATTTTTGTTGTTTGTTGTTTTGGTTTTTGAGACTTTGTTGTTTTATTTTTTGAGACAGGGTTTCTCTGCATAGCCTTGACTGTCTTGAAACTCACTTTGTAAACCAGGCTGGCCTCAAACTCACAGAGATCTGCCTGCCTCTGCCTCCATAGTGTTGGAATTAAAGTTGTGCAGCACCACCCCCTAGCTTCTCAGGATATTTTTAACAGCAATGAAGCAAGCAATGAATGAGGACACTGAAGACCATTTTGAATTCCTGTTCCTCCTCTTCTGTAAACAGAGATTCCTCTGTCCTGTCTTGCTCCATAGCTGCTTCCAAATAATCACTCAGAAGCTTATATTAATTATTAATGCTCAACCAATAGCTTAGGCTTATCACTAGCTAATCTTACATTTAAATTAACACATTTCTATTACCCCATTTCCATTAATCTATGTTTTGCCATGTGTCTCATGGCTTTACCTGTGCTTTAATACATCTTGCTCCTCCAGAGACTGGCTGGCATCTCTCCCTCTCTGTCCTTCTTTCTCCCTGTATTCAGTTTGGCTTTTTTGCCTCACTATATTCTGCACCACTATAAGTCAAAGCAGCTTGTATTATCAACCAATGAGAGCAATGTATATTCACAGCATACAGAAGGGCTAGCCCATAGCACTCTTCCAAGTGCTGAGATGATAGGCATGTATATAGCACCAAACCTGGTTTATGTGGTGCTGGGGATCAAATCTAGAGATTCATGCACATAGCAAACATTTTACCAACTGAGCTATAACCCAGCCGCATGGGTAGTTTTTAAGCAATTCTTAACTAAGTTGTCCACTTGGTCTCACTGACCTTTTCTGGTCTCACTAGAACCATGACCAGGCAAGGGTCTTGGGATTAAAGAACACAGAGACATGGGTCACTCTTGAAGCAATGATGCCAATTTTACTGTGTTCCAGGGCAGCTTATATAGTGCTCTCCTTGATTAGTGGCTAAGCCCTCGCTCTCAGGATTTTCTACTGCAAGCCCACCAGAAACCACTCCCTTGTTATTAGGAACTCATGAGGGTTTTGTGCTCAGAGCAGCTGCAAGCACAGGAAAACAAGTTGTTTATTCCAGCAGGTAAGAGGTCATAGAAAGTTCAGGGTCTAAGAGTCTACAGCCCCTAACACCCAGCTGTGTAGACCAGGCTGGCTTCAATTTCACAGAGATCCCCTTGCCTCTGCCTCTCGAGTGCTGGGATTAAAGGTGTGTGCTGCCACCACCTGGTTCTCACTAGAGCTCTCACAAGGTAGATGACTGAGATAATACATACTTGGGGGTTGGAAAGATGGCTCAGTGGTTAAAAGCACTGGCTCTTCTTCCAGAGAACCCAGGAATTGATTCCCAGCACCCAATGGCATTTAATAATCATCGGCAACTCCTGTCCCAGGGAATCTAACGCCCTCGTCTGGCCTCAGCAGGCACCAAGCACACATGTGGTAGAGATAGGCCAGCAAAACACCCATAAACATGACAAATATTTCTTTATATATATGTATACATACATACATACACACACACACACACACACACACACACACACACACACACACACACATTTGGCCAGGCATTAGCTCCCTGCCCTGATTTCGACCATGAAAAGGTGCCAAGGCTCTTCAATCTTACTGACCATTGGGGCTGCCAAGAAGTGGAGCTGGGCTATTTGGTCAGACAAGGAAGAGCTGGTGTCAAAAGTCAAGATAAGGCTGCCTTGGAAGCGGTCACAGCAAACAGGAAGCCCTGTCAGACACAAAGGTGGCTCCCGAGGACAGATGTGGAGCCGAGGTGCAAGAGGTACGCAGAGCTGGCAGCTCACACTCACTTCCTCCAGGACTAGCAGATTAAGTTCTCGCTTCTTAGGGCCTCTGGGTAGTAGGGACAAGCAGGGCAAGCCAGGCACACTAGCAGTCAAGGTGACGCTGCCAGAGGAGCAAACAGCTCTACACAGAGGAGACAGGTGTCCCCTGGGAGAAACCCTTTTGAAGAGAGGGTGGATTCGGGGCCTGGATAACGCGAGAGCTACGAGCTGTGGAGTCTGGGCCTGGATAACGCAGGAGCTACGAGCTGTGGAGTCTGTGGTATAAGAGAGCGTGGATTCGGAGCCTGGATAACGCGGGAGCTTCGAGCTGTGGAGTCTGTGGTATAAGAGAGCGTGGATTCGGAGCCTGGATAATGCGGAGCTACCAGCTGTGGAGTCTGTGGTATAAGAGAGCGTGGATTCGGAGCCTGGATAACGCGGGAGCTTCGAGCTGTGGAGTCTGTGGTATAAGAGAGCGTGGATTCGGAGCCTGGATAACGCAGGAGCTACGAGCCAACACACGCTGCTCCAGCCCACAACACTCCCTGAAGGGCAACCACACAGGCCTGGGGCCTCAACCATGACCACTGTCAAGCCCCACATCCTTGGCCACTATTTCGTCCTCTGATGTCACAGGGTTCTGCATCTTGCCCCCAGATCAACAAATTAGGCCCTGTGATTTCCCAAGAGCCGCCATTCTTAACTCTTCTGCAGAAAAATTATATTAATTTAAAAAAAAAAAAAAGCACAGGGCTTCCCAGAATGCTTCAGTGCTCTTCCCAGCTGGAGTGGATTGGCAGAAATGAGCTGAGTCTAGATGAGTGTCACGTGGGGCAAGGAGAAGCCCACACGGTCCCTCTCAAAGGCTACCTACCGACAGGATCTCTCTGAAAGCCCAGCCGTTAAGGCGAGACACAGACACCTCCCTCCCCAGCTGGCATCACTTGCTAAGTGGTGGCTCTGGGAAGAACAGCCAAATCCAGGAAAGAGGCCCAGGATGAACTCCGGCTAGAGGCCCAGTCTTACTCATCCTGGGGTCATGAACAGGTCAAAGAGGTGCCCGTGTGTGAAGGAGAAAAACCAAACCTGTAACATCTGCTGCCTTCCGTGTCCTCCTGGCGCCTCCATAACCTGCCTTCCTGTTTGACCTGGAAAGGAAAAACTCCCAGAGTTAAAGAAGCTTCCAGAGGCCACGAAGTTCACTGATGGTAGATGTTTCTTATGTTGATTTTTTTTAACTGTTGCATCCGTGGCTGGAGAACAGAGCTAGCCCCTGTAGCCTGATGAAGCCGGCTAGGGAGGTGTCCTACCTCCAGCAATGTCTTCAGTCCCCGGAGCTCCAGCTTCGCCCTTCTTGGGCCTCCTGGAAACAGAGCGCCTCTGGGACTGGTTGCTGGGCAGACTCTGAGGCAGTTCGAAGCACCCAGACGCCTAGCCTTGTAGAAGGCTAGATTATTCTACAGTACGTGGGGCTTAGCAATTCAGTCTCCCCCACCTTACCCCCAACATGCAACACCTGAGAACTAGACCTGCGTGTGAAGGCAAACGCTCAACCACCAAGCCACACCCCCAGCTTCTGGAAACCTGCTTAGTGATGAAGAATCATGCCCTCCAATGATAATTTTTTTTTAAAAAAAAATTTTCAGAATTCTTTTTTTTATGCCTTTCTTTATACCATTACCGCCCAGTTTCATAGGACGTCACCTGCTAACCATTTACTGGGGCTCTGTTAACTCTTAACTTTGACTACACCTCTTTAGCTGAACAAGGGTGCTTCCTCACTTCCCCATCCCAAGTTGACTACAGGGTCTGCCGCTGACCGAGAGTAAGGTGAGGGGCTTAATCAAAGCTGCCCCCATCAAAAGCCTGATTGGAGGCCACGTCTCAGCCCCAAAGCCTGTCCCCGCCCAGGTCGGTACCCTAAGTCTGAGAGAGGTCTCTAGGGAGGTGCAAACCCTGCTTCCAGAAACTTGGCCTGGGGCCTTTCCCAGCAAGGGCCTCGCCTTTCCTCTCCTCCCGCCCTTGGGGCGGTTCCAGCCTTGCCACCCAGCGCGGGCTGCAGCACGTGGATGGGGGCGGCGGCGGGCTTCCACGGCGCCCAGCTACCCCGCAGGGTGGCGATGGCCCTCCCTTCTCCCTCGCCCTCGTGATTTCTGGTAAAGGCCCCCGCTCGTCCCCACCCACCTCCGCCCTCCACCGCAGCCAGTGGTGCTGGCCGCGCCTCCCCGGGAGGCTGCGCTTTCCCCCGCCCCTGGCAGCAGGCTGCGCTTCGGAAACTGTTGACTCAGAGGGTGGCCTGGCGGCCAGCGTCTGATGTCAGCCTGGACCCCGGCCGGCCGCGGCGGGGAGGTGAAGGAGAGGCCCGGCGGGCGCGGGAGGCGGTGCGGGTGCGGACGAGCGGCTCGGTGGGCGCCGTGGGGGCGGCGCTGCAGCGAAGCTGCTCGGCTGCGGCTGCCTGGGCGCCCGTGACTCACGGTGCGTCACTGAGCAGATGCCCGCGGCGGCCGGAGGCTCCCGGCTGCTGCTGACTCATCAGAAAGCTGTGCACCGCCGGGGTGGCTTTGGGGCGCCCAGAGCCGGAAAACCCCTCAAGAAGAGGCTGGGGCGCGGGCGGGCACTGCAGCGGGAAGCCGCATGGCTGGCAGCTGCTCGAGCCACCTGCAGCGCGGCCGCCTGCGAGCGACCGTAGGCTGGACCATCCCCCACCCCAGCCCACACTCCGTGGTTTCCTGTGCCCAGAGGCGGGCAGCGAGTTCCTTCCCAGATGTCGCAGAGCTGTTTCTAGGCGTCCACAACGACTAGGGTGTTACCCGAGGTCACTGGTGTTGCCCCCCCCCCCCCGTCTTAAGACTTGGAGGTCTATCTGGGAAGAGCAGGGCATGCATCAGTGCCGGGGACTGGATTCTTTCCTTCCTGACCTTAATCTTACCCTAGCCCTCCCTAGGGAACTACACTGCGGCGGTGGACGCCGCTCGCTGGCTCAAAGCCTGGCTCCAGATCTTTCCTGTCACTGAAGGCTGACCGCAAGGCCCCATGGCACTCAGGAAATGCAGCCGGGGTCAGAGAATTCTCAGAAAGGGGTGTGGATCTGGGGGAGGTGTCTGCGTAGTGTCCACCCTGTCCTAAACAGGGACAAATTCTCTAGCATTAAAGCTGTGTGAGGCTCCTCGCGCAAGGCTTTCCACCCAGGTAGGACAATACTGCAGGATCTGATAAGACCCCACAGGCTTGCAGTTGCGTACAGTGTAACGTGTGCACCGGAGGCAGTCACGGGAAGGGGTGGGGTGGGTACGGAAAACAGTTGCTTAAACCCTAGTGGTCCGGTGTTAGGGTGGGGACATTGGTAGGAATGATTTGGACAGGTGGGAAAAGGCAATCCAAATGCCCTGAGGGACGTCCCCAGACGCCCCAGGGAAGTCTCCAAACAGCAAGCAGTTCCACTTTGCTTGGGAAAGCCCAGAGTATTAGGTGCTCAGCACAGCTGTGGCACAGGAGCAGGCTCAGTGGCCCAGGGGGACCAGGAGGAGATGGTTCTGCTCACTGCTCCGGGCATGTAGCCGTGCCCATCCCCAGACACATGGGTCCCTTCCAAGCATCCCACAGTCCTGCTCTGTCACATCTGCAGGAGCCTTGCTCAGCCTTGGGTGGCTTCTGATGATTTTGTGCCCGATGCAGAGCCTTTTTAGTCCAGATTTCACATTCTTTTCCTGTTCCGTCCTTCGGTCACTGTACTGGCCTACACCAACACTTCTCGGTTCACGGTGGGGTTTTCCCAGAGTTGCTTTAGAAAACAGTGAAAGAGGAGCTGTAGGAGAGGCGCCCCCCCCCTCTCTTGCCCGGAAATGTGGTTTCACAGAACCGCTGATCGAGACGGTCACCAGCAAGACTGTCTGGATCAGCCCTGCACTCAGCCTTCAGATTCCTCATCTCTGACAGGCTGCTAAGGATGCTGCAGGCCAACGGGAGCAACTATGTCTTCTCAGGCATCCACCCACCAGGCAGCTGAGGTCAAAGGTTCTAGCAGGAAGCAGAGCAAGAACCAGATGCCCTTTCTTCCTGGTGATACCTACCATGGACCTCCGTGTGTGTGTGTGTGTGTGTGTGTGTGAGAGAGAGAGAGAGAGAGAGAGAGAGAGAGAGAGAGAGAGAGAGAAGGAGGGAGGCAGGAGAGGCAGTAAATTCCCCAAGGCAATGGCAGCCCACGTTACAACATCCCCAACCCCCCCCCCCACACACACACATACCTGGCGGGATACCAAGGTGTAGTTACGGACAGGTGGGGGCTTTGGCTGATAACTGGGAATCTTGAGGTAAATTCCCCAGCGGTGATCATTTTCCCCTTGATCCTGGTTTATTACTTGTAACTTTGAAAATTTATAGAGACTCCCAATCTGGGCAAGATTCCTCCCTGAATTTATTTACCACCATCACCACCCACTTCCTGATCCACGGGGTTTAAGAAAGGCCCTGAAGTCCCATCTAAGGCCTTATATAGCCAGGCTGCTGCAAGGAAAAGGACACTAGGTGAACAGATGTTTTCTTGAAAAAGTGATGTGGCCCGGAGCCTGCGGAGCACTGTAGGAATCATTTATTAACACATAACAGCATTAGAGGACTCGTGGGGGTCTGCCAAGGGAGAGGATTTCTCATGAGCCCCAGATCTGGCACTGCCAAGCAGTATAGTTCGTCAGCTGAGGAAACAGACTGAGACACTGTACCCCACTGGGGCAGCACGTGGCTGTGCAGGGACTGGAATCTGAAACACCAGCATTAAAAGGAACTCGACAACTCCTCCGTGACCTTTGCCTCTAAGGTCTTGGGACTTTGTTTTGCTGGACGTGCACGTCCGGCTACAGATCCCTAATCATAGGCGTTTGGGTGTTAAAACCAAGAAAACTTGTGGTTGAAAAGCAGCTAACCCATAGCAAAGTGTTTCCTGAGGGTGGGGTAGGGAAGGTAGCGGGCTAGCAGATTTAAGGTCCTTGGGGGAGTGCAGAACTGGCACCGAACGTCCAATCAGAGGTGGGACTGACTTCCCTGGAAACTGATAGCAGACACACTCTGGTAATTTTGTCATTGGGATTGCCTCCCGGGCCCTTCCCTTGTAGCATTAAAAGCTTCTCAGTCTTTAGATCTGCAGGTCGTGGTGGAAGAGCGGGTGGGGTGATCCAGGTTCTCATTTTGTAGATTAGGAAATTGAGGAGGGAGTGAGCCTCCGCCGTCACTAACTTGTGTAAACCTACTGCAATGCATGAAGTCTACCTACTCCAATGCAAGAATCCTTACTCGTCCGGTGACTGCGGGCTGGACCGGTGGTGGCCTGGCCCCCATCCCAGGCCAGGCTCTGGAGCGGGAAGAGGAACCGAAGGATTGGTCTTGGCGCGCGCACCCGGGGACGCACATTGCCGGAGCTGGGGCGCCCGTTTCCCTTTCCCCTCCCCGGGGAACGCGAACTGCCCCAGGTGCCCCAAAGCTCAGCCTCCCCCTCGCACCCCCGCCCGTTCCTGGCGCGCCCGAGTCTCGGCGGTCACGTCTCCCCATCCGGCTCCAAAGTGCGAGCCAGCTGCGGCCAGGCCAGCCCGTGGGAAGGCTGCGCCGGGGGCGGGCACGGGAGTGGTCCCCAGCCCTGCCGCGCCCGGGTCGGTAGGGGAGAGGTCCCCGCTAGGCAGGCTACGCCCCAGCTTGGCGCTCTCAGGGCGGGAGGGCAGGGAGAGGCGGGACCGGGGAAGCCTCCACAGGCCGCGCCCCGGAGCGCCACGCGGGGCCCGTTGCTGGGGAGAAAAGCGCGTCCGGCCCCGCCCCGAGCCCCTGGGCGGCAGCGCCCTCTGCTGGTGACGCCTCGGAGCTACGCAGGAACCCCGCCCGGACCTAAGCGGCGAACTGCTGCGGGGGACGTCCTTAATATTACCATCCTCGCAGGGAAAAAGAAAGCTATCCGAATTGAAAAATGAGCCGTGTGCGTTGCAGGACATTCTGAAATGTGAAGAAAAAAGTCTTAATACCTTTTTTTCTAGAAAAATTTGCAAATTTATATATATGCTTTTGTTTTTTATACAGGGTCTTGCTATTGAATTGAGGGACTGTGATTACAGTATTTGCCATCGCAAACTCCTAGATAATTTCTTTAGAAAGAATGCAGAGAGTTTGCTTTGGTGATATGGATACTCAAAACATTTAGTTTCTGTAGAAATGGGTCCGTCTTACCCAGCTAACTCCACCGTTTTTACCATTATGTTTCCTACGGGGTTCCCGCGTCCCTGGTTGTGAGTACCCACAAAACTCACAGTGGAATAGCCCACTATGCAGGTTAATTAGAATTCTGAGGCCAAATGGATTTGGGACGGAGGACCGCTCACAGTGACATCAGACAGCCTGTCCCCTAAGGGGGTATAGGACGACACCCTGTAATCAAACACGCCCAGTTTCTGTAGCAGAATGGATGGCTGTTCACATGGAGTGGACAAGTGGGTGCTTCAGCAGGCTACATGTCTGGTCAGGGCAAATGGGTTTTCCAGAGTGTTTCTGCAGCCTGAAGCAGAAGGTTGAGTGGACCAACACTGGCCCCTGTGCCCACCGACAGGCTGCCGTGAGCAAGTCTGTTGGATTTGCCTCTTTTGTATTCTAGTTCTGCCTGCTGGTGAGATGCTACTGAAGGGCAGGGTTTGGTTCCTTTGGAAGTATGGCCAGATGCCTTCTCTACCCCCAGTGGAGTGTTTTCCTGTCACCTCGGCCCCACTGCTAGGACTAACCTTGTTCCTGGAGAGCCTATCTGGGGCTTCCGAAGGAGAGCAGCAGTGCCTGCTAGCTTGGGAGCAGGGACTTCCAGCTCAGTCCCAACTTGAGTTCTCCAAGTCCTGAATTTTCCATCAACCATTTTCACATCCTGGGGAGGGTCCTGCCATCTGAGGAGCTGGGGGGCAGGAAGCTGTTTCTAGACATCCTGCCAAGCCCAGATGCGACAGACTCAGGACTGGGGTACTACAGCCAGCCCCTGCCTCTCCATTGGCCATACTGGCTGCTGAAAGGGCCCTGGGAGGGGACAGCGAACTCTACCCTAGAATATTTACTTGCAGGAGAGAGGTGAACATGGCCCTCTCTTGGAGGACAATCCCTCTTTCCCAACAACACACACAGATTCAATCTTCCCCAGTTGCACGGGTTTCTCATTTAAAACCCATTGAACTCAGGTGGTAAAGATCCAAGTGCCGAATGTGGCTGTCGCCATTTTTCTTTAGGAATTCTGACTCAACACAAATCTCGCTACACTGGCTTTTGAGTGCCTTTTCTTTTCCTTTCCATTATATTAGCTCTGTAAAAACCAAGTTTGCGTGCCGAGTCTACATCATTAGAGCCTGTTCTGCCTTGTAAAGCTCACGACCCACCTTGGGACCCCGCTAATGCCTCCATACCAGTCCCAAAGGCCCCTGCTGAATTTACTTCCTTTTTAAGATCACATTCATTTCTTTACACATGTGTGTCTATGTGAATAGGCACACCCGGGCATGTGTGGAGGTCAGAGGGTAATTTACTAGTTAGTTCTCTCCTTCAACATGTGAGTCAAGGGACCAAATTCAGATCGCTGAGAGTGGTGGCTAGTGCCTTTATCTGCTGAGCCATCTCGCCCATCTGTCAATTCTTTAGGGACAACAGTCCTAGCAGGCTCAGTGACTGGGCATCACATACCACAGCCACTATTCAGTGCAGGCCTGGGTGTGTATGTGTGTGGTATGTGTAGTGTGTGTAGTGTGAATGTAATATGTGTATGTTTGTGTGTGGTATGTGGTTGTGTGGTGTGTAGTGTGGTGTGCAGTGTGTGTGTGGTGTGTGGTTGTGTGTAGTGTGTGTGGTGTGCAGTGTGGTATGTGGTTGAGTGTAGTGTGTGTGGTGTGTGTGTGTGATGTGCAGTGTGTGTGGTGTGCAGTGTGGTATGTGGTTGTGTGTAGTGTGTGTGGTGTGTGTGTGTGGTGTGCAGTGTGTGTGTGGTGTGTAGTGTGTGTGGTATGTGGTTGTGTGGTGTGTGTAGTGTGAATGTGTGTGGTGTGCAGTGTGTGTGTGGTCTGTGTGTGGTGTGTGGTTGTGTGTAGTGTGTGTGTGGTGTGTGTGTGTGTGTGTGTGTGTGTGTGTGTGTGTGTGTGAAGGCCTACATGCTGCAGCACTCCTATAGAGATCAGAGGATATCCTACGTCTGGTCATCATAAAACTCAGGTCATCAGACTTGGTGGCACTGATCCTGTCCTTCCTCTGGTGTCTCCAGTCCCTACTATGGATGGGGACCTCAGTCCGGGATAATCCAGTGCCTGTAACTGCTTGTGTCTCAGATACTCTCTGTGGCTGTGAGAAAACACTATGAAGGCAGCATCAAGAGGAGAGTTTATGCCGGGCGATGGTGGCGCACGCCTTTAATCCCAGCACTCGGGAGGCAGAGGCAGGTGGATCTCTGTGAGTTCGA
>NW_004949127.1:132410-133247 GCF_000317375.1 Microtus ochrogaster | reverse complement strand
GAGGAGAGTTTATTTGGGCCTCCAGTTCCAGAGGCAGACATGGTGCCTGGAGCAGGAAGCTGAGCTCACATCCTCGACAGTAAGCACAGAGCAGAGTGAACCGGAAGTAGTGTAAAGCTATAGACTCTCACAGCCCGCCCCAGTGACACACTTTGGCCAGCAAGGACATACCTACCTGTGAACTCCCCAAATGGCGCCACCAACTGGGGCTACCTGTTTTAAGGCCTCAGCCTGGGGGGCAGTGGAGGCATTTCTAACCTCCATTTCCCTCAGACTGCCTCAGCTTACACAGCCTTAGATAATTCTAGTTTCTTCACTCCCGCAGCGCTCACAGGGGTCCCACTCACCTGCCGGTCCTACAGACTCCTGTGCCCATCTGTCTTGCAGTCCAGCCCGGGCGGTGCACGGAGTCCCACGGTCCCTTTCTTCTCTATCCCTCCGAGCATGTTCTCCCCTCACTGTCCAGTTCTTCCTCGGGCTCCGAGAGTCTGGCTATGAGGAAGGGTCACTTAGCGCGACTCTCATCTGTGTCTCTCCACCCTCTACCCACAGGAACGGCAAACTGACCCCCATCTCGGCCTCTGTTGTCCCATCTTTCTTCCCAGTGCCGAGGCTAGTGCAGAGAACAGCATCTACATGGTGTGTATGTTCCCTACACAGGCAAGTTCTTCCAGGGCAAACAGACGCAGTTGCACGTCTTATCTCCCCACCACACCGATGCCACACCTGCTTATAATCTGCTCTGGCCACATGGGGGCATGCTGTGCTCATGGGGCGGACCCCCACTGATGGAGATGTATCCCTCTGTACCCCATAATGATGGGGGTCACTCTGGAC
>NW_004949127.1:116319-129684 GCF_000317375.1 Microtus ochrogaster | reverse complement strand
GGGGACGCAGACCCGCAGCTCTTATTTCAACAGAGCCCCATCCTTGGATCGCTACACTTCATTCCCTGTTTTATGGCTGGATCCCAAAGCATCTTTGGCCCCATTACATCCTTGTTTGGTGCCAGCTGTTGGCACGAACTTGCCTAGTTACACAACAGGCGCGACGCTAACAACAGATCAATAATCCTAAATCTAGCTTGGTGACCCGGTGGGTTTGCCTGGGATCACACGGGAGCACAGGTGAGTGCTTACTAATAAACCATACTCAGCATGCTTATCATAAGAAGTAGGGCTTGTTATTTTATACAGATACACAAGGAGGCGGTGGGAGCGGTCTCTGTGGGTGAGCGGTTCTTCAGGCTGTAAACATGGCAGGGATGGGATGGGAGGCAGAGGCTACAATGACTACTTTCTGCCCACAGTCAACATATGCACTTGCACCAGGGAAGACTTTACCATCCCCTGAGCCTCACTTGGGGAAGGCTTTGCCATTCCTATGGGGCTGAGGCATGAGTCCTCAGGCCAAACAGTATAGTCCTTCACCAGGGCTTCACAGACTCCCTACAGAGAAAGGTCCACACACACCCCTTTGAGAGGCCCCATTCTTCCCTGTCTTATGCGCCTGGCCTTGTGAGGGCCTTGTGCACAAGCCCAGCTGCTCTCATTTCAAGAGGCCAAAAGCCACGTGGGACATGAAGATCTCTACAGCGAGCACCGCAGTGGCCAAAGGCTGCAATTGCTCACATAGAGGATGAGAAGCAAACACGTCAGGCTTACCAAAGTCATGTGTGGCGCAGTTCCTCCAGATGACGTCATGTGCCGCCCTGGCCATCTCCTAGCCCTCCACTTCAACAGCCTTCACTCCACAATGCCCGAGGCCACACATCTCCCCGGAAACCTGTCCTCTTGCTATCTGTGGAAGTGACTGAGGCCATCAGTCACCAGTCCAGCTACACAAACCAGAGACTACAACCTTTTACTGCCTGCCTCACCTTTCCCACTTAACCCTGAAGCAGTTCCTACTCTACAACTCCCACCTGGTCCCAATGTTAAGAGCCTAGTCAAGCTCACCACTGCCAACGCAGGCAGGCCCCAATGCTGCCCATCCTTCCTTCTACGATGAGGCTGGACAAACCTCTGTGAAATGAGGCTCTCTCTCACATGGACACACACAGCACGTGTGCATGTGTACTCCCCAGACTCAGTCTGCAGAATCACTAGGCAGCTCTGAAACACAGCACACACCCAGTTATCAAAACAATATTGCAACCCCATTTCTCTTAAAACTGGATCTCTGGAAGCCTTTGTGGCGGCTTAACTGGCTCCTGTATTTGAAGACTTGGTCCCCAGTTGGTGGAACTGTTTGGGGAGGATTAGGTAGATGGTGTGACCTTGTTGGAGAAGGTTTGTCACTGGGGGTGAGAGCTCTGAGGTTTCAAAAGCCCACACCATTCCCTGTTAGCTCTCTTTCTGCCTCATGCTTGTGGATCAAAGAGTTCTCAGCTACCTCCTCTTAAATGACACACCTGTCTGCCTCCTGTCATGCTCCCCGCCATGATGGGCTATGGAGTCTGATCCTCTGGAAAGGTGAGTCCCAGATTAAAGGCTTTTATAAAGTGCCTTGGTCATGGCGTTTTGTCACAGCAATGGAGCCGTGTCTACAACAGGCTTGCAGAGCCCTCAATGGTCTGCATGCTGCTTGCAGTCTCTACGCACCACTGTGTTGACTTTCTTGGGTTTTAGCACACTGAGCGTGCTAAATTCACCCTCCGTCCTGCCACTTAAACTGTTTATTCATTCACATCTGTCTGTGCAATTGCCAATTCCCTAGGAAAAGCTCCCGATCAGGTCAGTGGGCCCAGCCTATGTTGCTTTTCAAAGTGGTCGGCCTTATCTGTCTGGTGTAGGATGCCCAGTTCTCCACCTCCCAGCGTTCCAAGTGTGCATCACACCACATGACTTAGGTGGCACTGGATGCTGAGCACGGGGCCTTGCGCATGCTAGTTGAGTACTCTCCCAAGAAGCGAGCTTATCTTTAGTCCCTCTTAAAAACATTTCTTTTTTTTTGGGGGGGGGCAGGGTCCCCTGTTGCCTAGGTTGGCCCTGAAAGACAGTCCCACCTCACTCAGCCTTTCAAAATAGGTTGGGGATGTGGTCCATCAGTATACTTGGCCCAGCACGCATAACCCCTGGGATATTAAGAAGCTGTGTCCTCAAGAACTCTTAAAAAGGTGGTGGATTACAAGAATCTTATCAGAGACTAAGCAGGGAGAAGGTGGCAGTAAGACTGGCAATTTCAGCTGGGCAGTGGTGGCACACACCTTCAATTTCAGCACTCAGGAGGCAGAGGCAGGCAGTTCTCTGTGAGTTTAAGGCCACCTGGTCTACAGAGTTCCAGGACAGGCTCCGAAACTGTCTGGGGGAGTGGGGTGGAGATTGGGCAGTTTCATGAGGAACAGTTGCAAGGGAGTAGGCAGGGCAAATCTGGGGGTGGGAAGGAGGGGTCAGAAGTGGGCTCAGTGTACATATGCCTGTCGGCTCAGCTGTGCCATAGGATGGCTGAAGCCTGGACAACATGGAAGGGATACTCTTAGTTTCTTGAGACAAGGTTTCTTTTCATAGGATACCTTCCCATATTTTTGCTATGGTTCAGCACAGCTCTGAGTTATCAGCAGTATTTTTGGTTAAAGGGAAACCTTTGCTTGCTACTTGGGGTGTGCATTTGGGATAGGATGGGGAAGAGACTGAAATTGTCTTCCTCTTGGCTTCCTGACACTTCACAACATGGAGCCGTACAAATGGAAGGTAGCCAGGCAATAGTGGCACACACCTCCAAGTCCAGCACTTGGGAGGCAGAAGCAGGTGACATGTTAGTATGAGAACCTTAGGAAACAGTGTTACTCTGCCAGCACAGTACCAAACATGGCCTGGGAGCGCCATCTAGTGTGAGTTTCTGCTGCTGCAGTACAGTCTCTCTGCCCCAAGGGCAGTCTATATACTATTTAGAGGTCTCTGTGCATACCTGCTTTTGCATCTAACTTTTGTGGCACAGAGGTGGTGGTGGTGGAGCGGGGCAGTGTTTCTCTATGGAGCCTGGATGTCCTGGAACTTGGAGATCCACCTGCCTCTGCCTCATGAATGCTGGAATCAAGGGTCCGCACGTTTTGTGTACCATTTAAGCCCTGCCCCCTTCCCTTTTTGCTGTGTCTCACTAAGCTAAGACTGGGTTGGAACTGGCCACAGCTCAGGCTGGTCACCTATGTAAGTGCTTACCTAGTTTCACCTTACATGATTTTGAGTTCTGTTCAGTGTGATGAGCCCCATCCTTACATATACACCACACAGCATTAATGAACCCTTCCCTGCTTCCTTTACTATCTATTTCTATATTTAAAAGACTGTGTGTATGTGCCTGTATGGAGTCCGATGTTGGCACAGGGCAGATACACACCTGGACCTTGCTGTTTTAGCTAGGATGGCCAGGCAGGGATCGCCCCCTGGTATCCATTTTTCCTATCCAAATACCTGAGCTGGCTTTCTGGGTCTACAAAGTCAAACACAACTCCTTGGGGGTGTCCTGCCCTCCACAGGTAGGCCACGCCACCTGGACACACACAGTAAACATCCCCTTTAAAAACTGCAGTGACTGAAGCAGTCTGACCCGCAGAGGCAGGCACACAACACACAGCTGGCACTGGCCCGCCATCCGGCAAGCCCATCAGTCAGCTTTCATAGCAGGGGTGCTTTACTGACAGGGACAAGCTTTCAGCCCAACCAACCCTCTTACCCTGCTGGGCTTCGACAATGTTGCCAGATGGCCCATTATCCTCCAGGCAGGCAAAATATAAGGAGGGCTGATAACCAGCAGACTTCACAGCAATGACACATTGTTCACCAATTAATTTGCCAGAGCAGATTTTTTTAGTTTATAAACTATACTTATGCTTCTTTAAAACCCACTCAGATTCTCAATATTTGAGATATCAGAGAAACACCCTCTAACAGGAAAGGTACCAATTACTGCTTCCAGGCCTGAGCCAAGAGTTCAAGGTCAGCCTGGGAAACTTACTGAGATCAGGTGTTTTTGTTTTTAAGGATAAAAAGGCTTGAAATTTAGAGCTGAGAAAATATCCCAGAAACTGGGAAAACAATACCACTCCTTGGCTTAGCTGAACATCGACTGTATGCATCTACTGTTTCTCTGTAGCCTGGGAGTTACGTCAGTCATCACATCACACACAGGCACTGTCTTCTTGTAAATGGGTGGTTCAGTTATACCACAAGCAGGATGCCTTCCAGCCTGGTTTTTACAGTAATTTCTTCAAAGACAACTAGTTCAATCAGAGGAAAACAGCCGTAGTTAAAGCTACTTAGCGTAAGACTTTTAAAACAAACAAGCAAACCAAAATACAAAACACTGGCCTCTAGCAAATGTGGTCCCACCCTGTGGCCCCCCTTGGCAGTGCACACCTTCTGCCAGCCCATCACTCAGGAGGCCAAGGCAGAACTGCTAGGTTTGAAGCTACATAGTGGTTTTTAAGGCCAGATTGGGCTACAGTTTTAATTCCTGGATAGGTTCATCCTCACTACAAAGCTGCACTGCACAAACTCCTGCAGCTCACTAACAGGCTGCCAGACAACTCCTGGCTAGATGGTTTTAGGTAACACTGTAACTTAATGCTAGTTCATCTAATTTAAATACAAGGCCGAAACAAACAGGAAGAGTTAGACTTCTGTCATTTGCAACCATTTGCCAGACAAAGCAAGTATAATCCCCAGTGACCAGGCCCCCTAACTACCCTTAGACCCGCCAGCTCCTGTGCACAGTACTATCCATACAGAGAAGTAAGGTGTCTAGCCTCTGCTGGAAGAGCAAATGCAGAAGCAGGGTTGGAATCAGGCAGGATGAATCCAGTCTACCTCTTTTAGTGCTCGGCCTATTACCTAAACAAAACTGTTTAAACTTAATGTATTCTCTTGGTTTCTCTATCAGGCTACAAAGAAACAAGCAACTAAAGTGCTGATTTTAATTTCAGCAGGTCAACACAGTTTAATAATTATGGTTTCTTAAATCTAAGTTTATACTGAACAGTGAGTGATTCACCTCCCAGTCTAAAAAGGTGGCCCCATGAATACCCAACTCATCAAAACCTTCATTGTGCTAGGCAATTCCAAGATCACTTTACTTTTAATAGATTCTGAAAGAACGTGGGCAATGTACACAAAATTAATTCATAAAATTTCACGTCTATTTCATGATAGAAGCCATCAAAGTAAAGCATGAGGAATAAAAACATTTTATCTGTGTATTCAGAATCACACACAAGTCACCTTTACAGTTCAATTTACTATATATAGAAATCATTTGGGTTTTATATTTTCAATTAAATTTTGAACTGATTACAATATCATATAAAAAAGATTTTACATTAATTATTTGTAAGCATTCCAAATTGAAATACATAGGTTAACTTTAGATTTATGGCAAACAGTCTTCAAATACAATACAAACACTCTTAAGCTTACCTATCACTCACATGTGAGATTTGCAACTTTGGGCTGTTTTACATACAACCGCTCTCCTATGCAGATGGCAAACTGATAGGCCACAAAGCTCAAGCCTATACAGTCAAGCCAAGGACTCAAGCTGCACCATCCTTTCCAAGTTTTGGCATTTCTGGACCACAACAATGCATAATACAAATGAGGTAAGAAACAATTTCCCCTCCTTGTTAGTTCAAAGTTACATGGTAGCTTGGAATTCTGAATAAACCCCTTATTACTCCTTGGAAAAAGTCCAAGGATATGGATGACAATGGACTGGGGTTCTCAGTTCTTTGTATAATTAATAGAACCCATGATATTCAAGTGGGCAATTGTCAAATCAAAAACATTAATTAAGCACCTACTGGTTTGAGATTGAAATTAGAGATTCATGATCAATTTCTTTCCACCTTGAAATCAAGGTGTGAAAACCAGCTATGTAAGGGCATCCCAAACCACCCCTATGTAGCACAGGTGGAATTTTCTGTCCTTGGCACCAAAGTGAAGTCACATTTCCTCTTGGGGACAGGAATTCCACTTGTGAGCACAGAGTGAGGTAAAAGGGACCCTTGTAAGTTGTCTCATTGCTACTGTGATTCTGAGACCTAGGACTAACACACCAGCAGTGAACAGTGTCAGGTTAGTGATGCTAACTCCCTCCCCACCACCAACAAGCTTTAGTACGAAAAGAATTACTAAGCTGAACAAATGGGAAATAACAAACTAAAGGGTTAGGTTCAAACCAATAACAACAACAACAACAAAAATAACCCCAAAACAATAACCCCTCCATTACAAGTGAGAAATTGAAGAAAGTGTGCTTCACCACCCCAAAGCCCTCTGCATTTAAATGTCTGTGCGAAAGGGCCTCAGGATTCTGGAAATAAGACATAGCCCTTCTGTAAGGTTAGGGTCCTGCAGTCCTCTGCAGTCTCATTCCCCTCCCCACCAAGTTTTCAGTGTTTAATAAAATCTTCTCTATCAGCTGAAAGATCTGTAACTTCAAGGTTTACTAAAGTACACTAAGCATCCTATCTGTACAGAAACAACTATCATGACAATTGGTTTATGCAGGACTAACATTTTTTGGTGTTAAATTGTTAAACATCATGCTTGCTGCACATCAACTCTCCATAATCTCAGCTCCACAATGATTTATCAAACACTTTACTTAAATTACTAATTAAATAACTAAAAGTGTATTGAGCTAAACCAAACTTAAATGGGCTATAAAGAAAACCAACCCTTAAAGCAGACCACACACACGACTACTTCAAAACTACCTTTGTAGCTAGCCCCTTTCCCAAAGTTTTAGCCTGAAAAACAGTAAAATCTACACAAAGTTTTATTGCAATCATACAAGGGTTACATTAGGTCAAATACAACAAACACTATGATGCAATTTTACATTTATTAAACTACAGTTCAAAGCACAAATTTACACATTCTAAATACACTAAACGTATCTAATGAAGTCACACTGGTCTTCCACTCACATGTGATATATCTGGGTGAAAGACATCAACTTTACAAGACTTTTTAACAGGAATCCTTATTATAAAACTGTGTACTTGTATGTAAACGATTTGATGGGGAACCCACAATGGGCTTCCATCTCCACTAAGTCATCCATTTTGTTGCATATTTTATTTTAAACGCTTAAGGGGTGGGTCAAACTGGTATGTTTAAATCTGGATACATTATCTAAATCCCTCTTACCCCAATGAATTATAGATGAAAGCTGATTTTGTCTGGTCCCAAATAGCTATTACTATGAATTTGTTTTCAAGATAATTAACAGAATGAAGATTGATTGAATTTTCCCCACACTGGAATGTAGACCAGACAAGCTTAACCTGCGACTTCAGATCTAAAGAAGCGTTAATGCCTGTTTAAGCTTCAGTAGAAAAGCTGTCTTCTTGGCTCAGCTGAATGCAAGAGGGTGCAAAGAAGAAGTTTTTCATCATTGCATCTGAAGTAATTCCAGCATCTTGCATCTCATACCTGTTAAGAAAAATGAAAAAGTTGGGCTTTAAATATTTAGAAAACCACACAACACGTAACAACTAGTCTTCCAGTCCCCCTAAAAGACTATGTTTTTGGACAGGGTAAAGGTGCTTGCCATGTAAGCCTGGTAATAAGTTTAATCTGAAACCCATGTTAGACAGAAAGGGGGTTTGGATGCTGACAGAAATGGAGTCTGAGCCAGGCGATGGTGGCGCACGCCTTTAATCCCAGCACTCGGGAGGCAGAGGCAGGCAGATCTCTGTGAGTTTGAGGCCAGCCTGGTCTACAAGAGTTAGTTCTAGGACAGGCTCTAAAACTACAGCAAAACCCTGTCTCGAAAAACAAAAACAATTAAAAGAAAGAAACGGAGCCTGACCTACACTCTCATGAGGTAGTGCAGCAGATCCAGGCATACATGGACAGACAAGGGGGAGTAGGAGGTGTTTGTGTGCAGGCCAGCCATTATCCTCTGCTGTCTTCAATGGTTCTCTCCCTCATTTTCTTTTATTTTTTGAGACAGAGTTTCATACTGAGCCCCAAACTCAACAACTGGCTAGAATGGCTGTCTAGCCAGCTCCGTGGCTCTATTCATTTCTGCCTCTTTCTTACCCCTCTATTTCCCAACTCAGCTGTTCGAGCCTATGTGGCAGCCATCTCCACAGCCAAGATTTTTCTACTTTTAATGCAAGGGCTGAATACACTATAGCCAGGCGGTGGTGACGGACACCTTTAATCCCAGCACTAGGGAGGCAGAGGCTGGCGGATCTCTGTGAGTTCAAGGCCAGCCTGGTCTACAGAGTGAGTTCCAGGATAGCCAGAGCTGTCTCGAAAAACAAAAACAAAAAAAGAAAAAAAAAAAAAAAGAAAAGAAGGAACTATCACTAGTGATTTAATCCTGGCAGAGGCAACAGTGAGTTCAAGGCCAGCCTAGTGTAAATATCGACAGCCAGGGTTATGTAAGGGACCCTGTCTCAAAGAAAAAGGAAACTATCACCTTTATCTATCACAGTGTGAAATTTCATGAAATGTTCTTCTGAAGGTATTAGCAAATCTAAAATACCACTTCCAATATCCCATCTGTTTTCAGATAAAATAAAATCACCTTACCAATCACTGAATGACATCATATAATAAATAGCTGGCCTTTGAAAATCATTGAAAGCAGATGGTTCGTGGAAAGAATCTGCTCCCATGTTATCAAAGATAAGCCAGTCTCCCACATTCAGCTCAGGAAGAAGACAGCTCTCTACAATCTGATCGAGCTCATCACAGGACGGACCCCAAAGGCTGCTTGTAAACAGAGGCTCATCTTCCTTGTGTTTCTACAGGGAAAGAAAAGTTACCAAATTCTTTCAGGTACTTAATCTTAAGAAAAATAAAAGGCAATTTCAGTTTCTCAGATCTCATATATCTACGGGAGATTGAGGATCAGGCATAAGTCTCAACTGTTACTATGAACTGCACAGTTAGGAAATAAATTGAAGAGATCAGAATATGAATCCTAGAAAAACAGTTCAAAACATATGATAAATATAATAATCAAGATTTAAGGAGGCAGGATTCTTGCCGACTAAATCCAAGACAGGCAAATGAATGAGCTGTACCAATACACTGCACTAAAAAACTTTTTAAAAAATTACAATTTATTTCTTTGTGTAGGATGTGTTTGTGTGCGTGCGTGGTCAGAGGACAACCTGCACCACGGGGGTCCAATGGCTTAATGCCTTACCCACTAGGTCATCTTTGCACGCTAGTTTTTGTATTTTTTTTTTTTTTACACCGCCAAAGACATTTTGGAAAAAACAAACAAACAAACTTGCCTTGTGAACCTCTGGAATGGTATTTAAGTCCTCAGAAAGTTTACTTGCAAAAGAACCATAAACACCATCATTCATGTAATACACGAAGGCTGGCTCATTACTCCCATTTTTTTCGACTGAAATTAAATAGCAAAGAGGAAGGTTAATTTAAACCAAAACGAGTGCACCTTACTCAGCACATAGCAATTTTACTCTCTATACACCAATATCCCTTCCTTGGATTTGAAATTCTACCCTCCAGGAAAATAAACCAGGGAGGGTTCCTTGGAGAAAATGACTGGATATAGTCTTGAGACTGGAAAGACAATGGGCCCAGAATCTAGATGCACCAGAACCGAAAATGTACTAGGTCAATTGCTGGGGTTCATGTCAGCAATCCCAGCATCTCAACACAGGCAAATTCTTAGCTACACAGACTTCCTAGCCAGCCTATGCTCCAAGAGTAAGTTCTGGTTTCTAAATAAATAAAAGCAAAACCCAGATGGCTGGAGAGAGATGGCTCAGCAGCTGAGCGCATATGCTGTTTGCTCTTCCAGAGGACCCAAAATTCAACTCCTATGACCCTTGAAAGGCAGTTCACAACTGACCATGACTCCAGCGTCATCCAGGGGATCCCACACCTCTAGCCTCTTAGGCACACACACATGTGGGTAAAAATCTTAAAACAAACAAATACCACTAAACAAAAGCCAGTCATGTACCTGCCACCAAGCCCAAACATATTAGAACAAACCATTAGCATACGCTTCCTAATGAGACACACAGAATATTCTAAAACTTTGGAATGAAGCCCACACCAAGATGAAGCATCAAAAAAACCAAACCAAACCAAACAGATCTACCCTTCAAAAGTATCAGTAAAGAAATAAAAAAGAGAAAAAGCACATACAAAGCAGTCCTGAACTGAAATCTAACAAAGGCACAAAGACAAAAGAAAAAAAAGAATAATAGTGGGGGCGGGGCTGGAGAGATGGCTCAGAGGTTAAGAGCATTGCCTGCTCTTTATTCTAAAGGTCTTGAGTTCAATTCCCAGCAACCACATGGTGGCTCAGAACCATCTGTAATGGTGTCTGGTGCCCTCTTCTGGCCTGCAGGCATACATGCCGGCAAAATACTGTACACATAACAAATAAATAAATACTTAAAAGCAAAAATAAATAAATAAATAAATAATAGTGGGGAAATCAATTTTTCTATGGACTAAAGATTATTCCATAGTGGAAAAAAAATGGTCTTATTAATGCAAACTATATTCTACAATGACACAAAACAATTTTGTTGGTTTGACTTAAAGATGGATTTAAAGAACACTTTGGCCCTGTATCAAAATACAAGGCAGATTCTCCTTCTGAGACAGGAGGAGTGCACTGGAAATAACAACAAAACACTGGCTTTCAGGGTAAAAATCACATGGTGGAAGTTTTATTTAAAACATCAGATATAAACTTTGTAACTTACCTCCAGAGGAAAGTTTATCATTTTCAACAACTTTCTTAGCAATAATATTAACTGCAAGTGTAAACGCAGAAGACACATAGTAGCTTCCAGGCTCTGAAATTATCTGAATGCCAGATCCTTCCGGGAAGTAAACATCCAGCAGAGGACTGATAACATGATTAACCTATGGGTTTTAAATTACAGGCTTAAATTTCAATACTGGATCACAGAAGTCTAGCTCTTAACCAAGAAAACTAAGCAATTCCAATTGCAGAGCAAGCCTAGCCACTTAGCAGGTATCTTCAATTAGGCAAGCTTTTACATCAGCTTTTCTTGGTAATAATTACAATAGCAATAATTAAATAAAAAACCCCACATCAATTCTAATACTGTGTCTGACTGCTGGTAGAGGAATGAATTTCAATTCAGTTTCCAGACACTGCAGAATAAAGGCAGGAGTGATATGCACCTTGCTACTGCAGTCATGAAGCTGGAAGCTCATGTGACATCTAACACATAAAACACAACTCAAAACATTTTCTGTGGGCTACAGTGTAGCACAGTGGTGGCACACTTGCCTAGCTTGTGAGACTGAATCTGATGTCTAGTACATCATAAATCCAACAAGTAGGAGTCTACTTTGAGATTTGATGGGGTTCACAGAATTCCAGATTTAGAGTAGCTCGGTTACAACAGGCTTTAGGTAATGCTCTTCCAGAGGACCCAAAATTCAACTCCTATGACCCTTGAAAGGCAGAATTTATAAAAATTCTGGTCCATGTACCCACCAATCATGTACAGCCAACCCCAGAAAGTTTACCTCTTCCAGCTGAATTTCAGTTCCTGTGAAGCCTCCACCAATGTCTAGCATGTTCATTGTAAAGCCAAATTCTCCCTAGAGACAAAAAACTTTCATGTTTCCAAATTATAATGCAAACAAATAAAAAATAACAAAAAACCTCTTCTTCCTAGGTAGGTAAATATTTCTGACCTCTACAGCGATACCAATCGCTCCTGCGCTCTGATGGTCGTTTCTCTTTATGGCCGCACACGGATCGTCGTGCCTCAGTCTCCTGGGCACTCAAGCTACCAGCAGATAAACCCTATCCGTATTGCTCCTCATCCTTGCCTGTGCTCGCTTTATTCTTCAATCTTTTGCCCACTTAAACAATATGAAGTACTAATGTGTGGAACCTTTAATCTTTCCATTAATAAAATCAGGAAGCCAGATGTTGTAGTACAACGCTTTTAATTTCAGAAGCAGAGGCAGGCAGATCTCTGAGTTCGAGGCCAGCCTGGTCTACAGAGGACAGCCAGCGAAACCCTGTCTCAACCAAAAATATAGTAAAATTCAAGTATGCAATCCTGAAGAAATGGCTCAATAATTAAGAACACTTGTCATTATTTTAGAGAACCTGGGTTCAGTTCCCAGCTTAAAGCATCCTTAACACTAGTTCCAGGAGCTCCAACACCCTGTGTTCTGACCTCCATAGGCACCAGGCATGAACATGGTGCACATATATACATACAAGCAACATAAAACCTAAAAATTTTTTAAAAAAATCATGTGAGCTGGGTGGTGGTGGCACTCCCAGCACTCGGGAGGCGGAGCAGTAGATCTCTGAGAGTTCAAAGCCAGCCTAGTCTACAGAGCTAGTTCCAGCACAGGCTCCAAAACTACAGAGAAACCCTGTCTTGAAAAAAAAAAAAATCATGTGTATGCTGTACTAATTTTAAACAGTAACTAATTCATACTGATTGAAAATGATTCTGAAATAACACCCTGGTTTAAAGATAATAATTTGAGAACTTACAGCCATGTCAAACACACACCGAGCATCAGAGAGAGCATGTACATATACTTGATATTCTTTGCAAGCACTTGAAACATGGAATCTGAAAGAAAAAAGGTAGCCATTTAAAGCAGCGTGGCTCTGAAGCAGTTCCTGCAATCCCTTTCAGTTATCACTAGGTAATGACACTGCTGAGCACATTTCATCTTTACCAAGTATCTGATACCAGAGACTCTAAGTACCCCATGCTATGACACTGTTTGGACAATATTATTTATATTATTTGTCTACAAGCAAAAGCATATTCTAACGAGTCAAGCATCACTCAGTGACCGCTGGCTAGCTGTTTTTGTTTGCTTTAATCTGACACAAACTAGAGTTACCCAGGAAAGGAGAAACTCAAGTGAGGAACTGCCTCCACCAGACTGGCATCCACTGCCTCTGGGTACAGTTGTAAGCCCACTATGAATAATGACACTTCTATGGATAGTATAAGGCAGGCTGAGCAAGTCAAGGAGAGTGAGCCTGGTCTCTGCTTCAGTTCCTGTATCCAGGTTCCTACCTTAAGTTCCTATCTTGGCTTTCCCTGATGGACGTGTATGGCAACCGTTTTCTCCAAGTTTTTATTATAGCAACAGAATGCTAACACAGAACAATCATACTTTGCTGTGGAATAAATAATCCTTTTGAGCACCGGACAGAAATCTCAAGGTCCAAATCAGGAGCAGAAGGAGGGGGAGCACGAGCAAGGAACTCAGGACCGC
>NW_004949127.1:111240-116008 GCF_000317375.1 Microtus ochrogaster | reverse complement strand
GGGAGGAGGCAGAAATCCTTAATAAATAAATAAATTAAAAAAAAAAATAAAAAAAAGAAAAAAGAAAAAAATAATCCTTTTGTGCACTGTAAAGATGTGTTGCTCTCATTAGGTTAATAAAGAGCTAAGTGGCCAAAGGCCAGGTAGAAAGAAGTTCAGCAGGAAAACCAGACTGAGAATCCTGGGATAATGGGTGGCGTCCCCAGGAGGCACAGAGAAGAGGAACATGCCATAATGAAAAATGTACCACCACATGGTAGGGCGTAAGTAAGAAATACAGGTTAACTTAAGATGTAAGAGCTAGCTAGTTAATAAGCCCAAGCTATCGGCCAAGCATTCATATCATAATAAGTCTCTGTATGGTTATTTGGAAGCCATGGATCTAAAGCATGGCTTCCTTTATGTATACAGAAAGTAACAAGCACCAATCAACTGACATTACAAACCTCCTTCATTGAATACTGAGCCACCTGACTTCAGAGTTCTAGACCAGCACGGCTAGAGAGACTGTCCTAAACAAAGCAAAACCCAAAGAACAACCGACTTAAGTCTTGGTTTCCTCATAAAAAAAAAAAAAAAAAAAAAAAAAAAAAAAAAAAAAAAGATAAAGCTCATTTTTTTCCGTTTTTGGTTTTTAAAGACAAGGTCTCTTATAGTAGACAGGGCTGGCCTTAAACCTATAAGCCTTCTTCCACTCTCTCTAATTCCTGAATGCTGGGATTGTAGGTACCACTATACTTGATTTCAAAGTGTGACTTACTTAAGTGCCAGTGAGGGATTGAGAGAAAAATAAATCATTAGAAACAGAAACAAAATGAAACCTACAACTTATAAGCTGAATGCCATTTTAACAAGCATTAGAATCAGGAGTAAATTCTTCACATTCAAATTAAAAGGCGATTTAGCTGGTGCTTCACATATATCAACGATCCTGACACTTGAGAAATTACAGCAGAATCTCATGTGTAGTCCAAACAGAGCTACATAGTAAGGCTGCCTCAAAAAAAAAAAAAAAAAAAAAAAAAAAAAAAAAAAAAAAAAAAACACCTAAAAAGAAAATCAGTAAAAGACAGTGTAGAGATGGGATGTAGTGCACCGATAAAGCAAAGGCTTGAGTCCAACACCTGGCACAGCAAAACCCAAACCAACAGATTTCATTACCCTGTGCTAGCTTGTCACTTCAACAGGAGGAAGGAGATATAACCTTACTAAACAGTATAGAAAAGACATGTTTAGCTGGTCAGTGGTAGTGCATGCCTTTAATCTCAGCACTCAAGGGGCAAAGGCAGGCAGATTTTTGAGCTGAGGACAGCTGCATAGTTAGCTCCAAGACTACACAGAAGACCTTGTCTAAAAGAAGAATCAAAGAAAAGACATGTTTATTTATTTTCTGTACTGAAACAAAACAAAGACTAAATACTCACTTAACCCCAATTATTTGGACATCAAGTTCCTTGGCACATTCCAAAAGATGCCTACAATTCTTCAGTGTAGTGCCAAACTTCATGTTACTATCTTCACCTCCAATATCATCCTCTGTTGCAATATGTAGTAAGACCCTAAGAGAAGGGGAAGATGATTGGGGCAGAGTTGGTTTACATCATCATCAGCATATGTGAAGCCTGAAGATTGTAGGAAGTGTGTTGATTATGTTGCCAGTGTTCCCAAATCCAGCGATGGATGGATGAATCAAGTGAACCTAATGAAAAACAATCCTGTATAGAGAAAAAACTAGCAATTAGGGCCTACAGCATGACGCTTGCACGGATGGGATTTTGGAAAATGCAGCAAGTTAAAACTCTGTTGTAGCGGCAAGATTGTCAGTTGGGCTCTGTAATGAAAGATGACATTACTTCCAAATGAAGTCATTCAGTTCATGAATCCACCAAAAAAGACTAAATTGAACAGCAATGCCATCAAGGTCTTTCAATAAAAATAGCAGGGTTTTTTTTTTTGTTTTAATTATCAAAGTTTCCAGATTTTTCTAGCTAGCTAATCCTTAAACAAACCTCTCAAACCCTAGGTTTCTAATGAAAAAAGCTAGGGCATTTTTAGTCACTGAATGCATATCCCAACACCATCCCTGATTCATATCTAGTGATTTCTTTTCGACCACTAACTACTAACAACTAAGACTTAGACTGACTAAATATTATCAGGAGTTAAATAATGATCAGACGCTAAAAAAGCTACAAATGCATAAATACTATATGTAAAACTCTTCCCAAGGAGTTCTGATGAATGACTCCTGATCAGAAAGCAAGACTTGATAGAAGTTAATTATTTTCCTTACAGTTAGAATCAGCTGTCAAACAATGCATACACTAAGCCAAAGTCGTTTCCTGGAGATCACAGGGCATACCTTTTTCAGAAAAACAGGGTTTCTCTATAATTTTCCCCAAAGGCCTTTATCCAGAGGTTTTCAAGGTAATAAATGCCTGAACACCACTAAAGCCACCAAGTTAGACCAGTGGTTAAGCTTCCTAATGCTGTGACCCTTTAATACAGTTTCATGTTGTAGCGATCCCCAACTATAAATTTAATTTCATTGCCTCTTCCTAACAGTAACTTTATTACTATTATGAATTATAATGCACCCCTGTGAAAGGCTGTTTGACAACGCACTCCAAGGGGTCATGACCCACAGTCTGAGAACCACTGAGTTAGACAAACGATATATAAACTTTCAGGAACACACATAGCTATGGCCTTAATTTGATGACAACACCAAATTTTCTTCCATGAGCTAATAAGTCATATCCCAGAATGCTTCACTGTTTCTCAAGCCCATAAAAAAGGATCAAAAGTAGGCAGAACATAAAATGCTGTTAGCATTTTTCATAGATTCTAAATAAGGTGAAGTTACAATAGCTAGCACTGGCTCTGTCATTAACGCCCCCCTCTCTGGTGGACGAACTCTAACACTAACCAGTGACAACATTTTCAAGCACTTAGGTACACACTTACTTGGCATTTGGATGATTCCTTGCAATTTTCTTTAATTCAATTTCATTGTCACATGTCATGATATTTATTCCAACTTTTGCTGCATACTTTATCTGAGACACTTGCTTACAAGGACTTGTGTAAATGATGTTTTCCGGAGATACACCCAATTCTTGCACTAGAGCCATTTCATTCTGTAAAAGATTTAACACTATCATTTATTTAACAGTAAATTTTAAATTAAGTACCATATCCTATTTCTCCTGCCAATGCTGAGGACTGAACTACATGCCTTCTAGACAGTTGGTTAAACCAATATGTCACAGAATTCACATACTGGCAATGCTTCCCTACCCTGTGTTTTTTTAAAAAAAAAAAAAAAACAAACAGGGCCAGACGGTGGTGCCACACGCCTTTAATTGCAGCTCTTGGGAGGCAGAGGCAGGCGATCTGTGAGTTTGAGGCCAGCCACATCTACAAGAGATAGTTTCAGGACAGGCTCCAAAGCTACAAAGAAACCTCCAAAGCTACAGAGAAACCATGTCTCAAAAAAACAAAAAACAAAACAACAACAACAATAAAACCCAAACCAAAACAGGTCCAGTAAGATAGCTCAGCATACACGGGCACCTGTCACCAAGTCTGATTACCCAAGTTAAATCCCCTGAACCCACATAGAGAACAAAAGAACCTATCTCAAGAGTTGTCCTGACTCCCACGGGTGCACTGCGGGACTTGCAAACTCCCATACATAAACACAATCAAATCTAAAAACACAATGATTTAGTATATGTGTGCTTGTGGTGAGTAGAAGTGTCCACAGAAGCCAGATCCATTGGATTTCCTGGAACTAGGTAATTGTGGGCTGCTGGGTGTTGGGGATCAAACTCAGGTTTCTCTGCAAAAGCACTATTAACCGCCATCTCCAGTCCCACAAAAATCTTTTAACAAGAACAATCTCATAGTTTACAAATATTTACTATAGTCAGAAGTATCTTAGAAACAGGACTGGGGATGTAGCTCAGGTGTTATAGAGTGGTTAATTCACATGTATGAAGCCCTGGGTCTGATCCACAGAACCATATAAATTGGATGTGGCAGCCTATACATGTCCCTAGAACCTGGGAGGTTAAAGCAAGAGGAACAGAAATTCAAAGCCATCGTCAGTGACATAGGGAGTTTTAAGACAAGCTTGAACTACAGATCCTGTTTCAAAAGGAAAATACAAAAAGACAGAGAGAAGACAGCCTAAGAATGAAGAAATTTTGTTTTGAAACAGGGTTTCACCCCCCCCCCACGTTGGCTCAAACTCACTATGCTGCTAAGACCAGTCTTGAGAGTGATCTGTCTCGAAAATGCTGGGATTAAAAGAATCAAACATCACAGTCAGCTATAAAAACACTGCTATTCTTGAAGAGGACCTAGGTGTGAGTCCCAGCATTCACTATATGGAAGCTTACACTCTTCCAAAACTCTACTTCTAGGGAATCTAACACCCACTTCTAGCCTCTATCGGTACCAGGCAAGCAATGTGACACATACATAGAGACAAAAATATTATAAGTAATAAAAAAGCTTCCCTTTCATCAACATAGCTGAAAAATTAATAGGCTATTGTCTAATGTCCATGATGGTTTGAAAATAAAAGGAATGGCACTATTAGGAGGTGTCACTGTGGAGGAGAGAGAGCTTTGAGGTCTTAAATATGCCCAAGCCACGCCCTGTGAGACAGCCCGCTTCCTACTGAATTCTGATCAAGAAATAGCAAGCAGACTACTGAGAACTCACGAACAATGGCAATGGGTTTTTGATCCTACTGCAC
>NW_004949127.1:97376-111140 GCF_000317375.1 Microtus ochrogaster | reverse complement strand
CTGATGAGGGAGAGGGACTTGATCGGGGGAGGGGGAGGGAAATGGGAGGCGGTGGCGGGGAGGAGGCAGAAATCCTTAATAAATAAATAAATTCACTGTAGAAGCTTAAAAAAAAAAAAAAGAAAAGAAATAGCTCTCCTAATCATGGTGTCTCTTCACTTCAACAGAAACCCTTTAAATAGTTGTTTAAAAACCCAACATCAAACTTCTTACATTTGATCTACTGGTGAATGTAGCTAGTAGTTTGCAATTTTAAAATGATGCTATTGGTGGAAAGGAGAAACACTTACTTTGCTGGAACAAGCAAATCCAGTTCCAAGAGCTGCCAAGATCTCAAGTACAGCTGGAGCGGAGTTGCACTTCACTGTGTAAAATGGCTTTATCTGAGCCACCACATTCTGCCACTGACTGTGCTTCTTCACGATCTTCCCAAGATCCCCCACAAAAAAAGCATTTTTTCCTGTCTGTTAAGGATAAAGAGAAAAGGTTAAAAAAAAAAACACTGAAAAGATATCCACTGTATTTAATTAAGTAGCTAAGGGTACTTCATTAACTACTCCATGACATTAAATGTCAAACAGAATGGAAGTGGTGTTTCTTTCTACCTGACCTGAGAAAAGCAAGTAACTAATGTCATCAGATTTGATTAAGAGTCCCTAACAATAGGGTGAGAATGAATGGCCTTTGTTTTCAGGAGTTCCTAGCATCATCAAGTACCACTTCCCCTCAAGCACCCCATGACAAAGACAAATAAGTGAATTTTGCTAGGAGTCTTGGTCATATTTGTGAAGGTTCTCTCTCCCTCTCCTCTCCTCCCTCCCTCTCTCTGAGATATACATATATGTATATATATATTTGTTTTTCAAGACAGGGTTTCTCTGTGTTAACAGTCCTGGCTGTCCTGGAACTCACTCCATAGACCAGGCTAGCCTTGAGCTCAGAGAAGTGCTGAGATTACAGGCACGTGCCACCATCGCCTGGCTGGTACTTTTACTGAAAACTAGAGCAACTTTAAAACTCTGTGTTCTCCAAGTTTGCTGAAATCTATCTTTCACAAAGGAACAAAATCCTGCTGGGTAGCAATGGCACATGCCTTTAATCCCAGCCCTCAGGAAGGAGCAGGTGAGTTCCAGGACAGCCAGGACTGTCCCACAGAGAAACCTGTCTTGAAAAACCAAAACAAACAAACAAACAAAGGTAACAAAACTTTGCCACACTATTCACATAAATAAATGGAAACAATCAAATGAAAACAAACAACTTCATGTGTTAATAAAGAGGGTTTGTCGCAGTGTGCTGAGATAGTAGATCATAAACCACAGTAAGTGATCAAATTCTATCAACATATGCAGGCAAAAACGTATAAAAATAAAGCTGCAAAAATTAACTGGACCAAGTCATTTTATTAGACCAATGTCTGAGAAACACAATCAATAATCTGTTTTCAAGTTTGGAAACATGATCGCACACTTACCAGGGTATGTTCATAAACATAGTTATCAATAACATCTCCAAGGTTTGTTCCTTCATCCAACAGGCCAACGGAGTAGTTTGCATCGTCAATAAATCCTTTCATCTCAGCCGTATTCCACAAAGCCGAAAGTCATAAACCAGGAAAAACAAGAGACTGGCCACGAAGCCTATGTCGGGTCCTTAGAATATGCAACAAACTGTCAAAATAGAAGTTAGATCAAATTCCACATTACTTCCATAATTAAGACGTGGTGTATTAAGAGTGAGTCACTAAAACTGCCAAGGGTTTAATTTTGTGAGGAGTCTGTGGCCCACTGGACCTTTAATACTATTTTAAAAGTAAATTAAACGAAGTATAGTGCCTGCTGGGTAAGCATCAGAGCCTGAAGCTTCATCTCCAACACCCATTGCAACGCCCACTGCAATAACAGATGCAAGCAATCCTAAAGCTGGGGCAGCAGTCAATCTATTAAGGGGTAAGCTCTGCGTTTAGAAATAGAGTTTATCTCAAAGACAAAAACGGGTAATGACTGAGTAAGATACCCAGTGTTGATATCTGATCCACACAAACCACAATGTCTACACACACAAAAAGGCCAGATATACAGGCATATAAACCCAGCACTGTGAGGAGGAGACAGTAAAGATCAAGAGTTCAAGAGCAACGTTGGCTACTTAAATTCTTATCTCCCATTACCACAAAAATGCAGATAAAACATTTAAAGTAAGTTCAATACAACTTACTCAAAAGGCAGTCCCATAACATGTTATATGACCTAACACTGTAAAGTAAGTGTGGATACTTGTAGCCACCATGAGTTCCAGTACAGTCAAAGCTATGTAGAGACCCTGTCTCAAACAAAGTACAGATGCTTGTATTCTAATAAAATTCTAGACACTTGGGCTTGGGAGCTCATGTTAGTAATTCCAGCACTTGGGCACTTGGAAGGCGAAGGTAAGAATGATTACCATGAGTTTCAGGCTAGCCTAGACTGTACAAACAATGAGACACTTTCACAAAAACTTGCACACATAGGCAAAAGGAACAATTACAGGTAAGGGACACCCTGAAGCTATTAAGTTGCATCTTCAAGTTAAATGGTACTCTTACGGCTATGTAGGTCACTTATAAGTGCATGTGACTTGGTGAAATTATTTAACAGGCACCAAACCCCCTGGTTTTGAGTGATGTCATTTAGTAACTTCTCAAACAGTAGTTGTGACAAGCCCCCGCATTTGAGAGTTAACAGTAGCAGGATCCTAAAGTTCTTCCTCAACCACAAGTGAAGCCAGCCTAAGAAACCTTTGTCTAAATAATAAAACACACAACATATGTGTGTGCTTGTGTGTGCATGTACAATTGCTCTCTAAAACTGAACTGTCCAAAATGCAAAAACTAACTCTAGGTCATAGCTGTTAGGCGGCACCCACCTATATTCTCAGCTCTTGAGAACCTGCTAGTCTGAAGCCAGGAAGGAGTACACAGTAGCTAGCAGAGATACATTAGATGCTGCTTTTTATTTTCATAAAACAGCCATAGTTGGTATAAGTCAGGTACTGTATATGAACCTTGCCATATTATATAGCCTAGGTTAGCCTCAATTTTAAAAAGGGTTTTCAGGATAAATCCTCTTCTGACTCAAACAAAAATAAACCTTTACTCTTTTTTCTGGGTTCAGGAAAACAATTCTCCGGGGCTGCATACCCTGACAAGAGCTGGGACTTGTGTCCTTAGGTTACCACAGGAAATGACAGCACCAACATGGCACACTAATTATGGACACTGAGCTGCCTCTACCTGCTCTTGTCCCCCCTGCCTACCTTCTACAGATGCACCTCCATACACACAGGCCCTTTCTACTGAGAAGGAATCAATCTTAGGTAGAATACCTGGACACCTTTGTTGATTTAAGGGTGATGACCTGCTTTCTGCTGGCACTGAAAATGGTAACTATTTAAGAATTCAACAGAGAAACAGCACAAAGACCAAAGTCCAAGGGATCACTAATTACAATTACTAATGACAGTGTTTAAGTTTAATTTAGCATCAAGAATATGGAGGATTCAGTTAGGTGGCGGCGTGCGCCTTTAACCCCAGCACTTGGGAGACAAAACTCTATGTGAGTTTGAGGCCAGCCTGGTCTACAGAGCAAGTTCCAGGACAGCCAGGGCTACACACAAGAGAAACCCTGTCTCGAAAAACAAAGAACAAACAAAAACAACAAAAAACCCCCGAAAAACAAAAAACAAAAGAATCTGCTCTTCCAGAGGCCCACATTCCCACTCACAAGTGTCTGTAACTCCAGCTCCAGGAGATCTGACACCTTCACACCAATTCATATAAAATAAAATAAAAATAAAAAGTTAATTAAAAAAAAAGCTGGGTGGTAGCAGTGTATGCCTTTAATCCCAGCTCTCGGGAGACAGAGGCAGGAGGATCTCTGAGTTTGAGGCCAGCCTGGTCTACAAGAGTTAGTTCTAGGACAGGCTCCAAAGCTACAGAGAAATCCTGTTTCGAGAAGGGGAAAAAAAAGAAAAACAACCTGAGACAAAACAAGACAGACTTGGACAGCCTTTCTCGGGTACTTGGTTCCTTCTGCTACTCCTCCACCCCCACCCCAGCGCCCCATTTTAGAGACCACCTTGCTCATTAACCTGAACACAGTTCATTCAATAGCTCCTAAGCAGTATCAGCTTTTTTAACAATAAAATCAACTACTTACATTAATAAGCTGTACTATTAGTGAAATTTCATGACACAATTAACACTCAATTCAAAGTTGGAAGGCACTATAACATTCCTTTTCAAGACAACAACACTCTGTTCAATAAACAAACCTCCTCCTGTGCTACGACAGAATTTATCTGTATAAGAAGATGCATATTTCACAGTAGAGAGAGACCACAGCCTAGACATCCTCTAAAGGATGTTATACTAGGACTGGAATAAATCTGTTCATTGAGACTAGATATTTAGGCTAAGCACAGACTCTGTTTTAAACAGCGTAACTCCAGCTAGAAGATCAATTTTAGGGATATCACCAACCAGACATCAAAAGCAATGAAAAAGCTGAGTGCCAAGGTAAATATTAGAAAGAGTAAGGTAAGGAACTTCCAATGAAGTTTATATTACTTGGCTGTCAAACAGCCAGCTTCATATACTAGCCTCTCTCACACACACACATCTTGGGCATAGGCTGTCTAAAACTGCTAGAAAGAAGGCGTGCTGACACCCCCTTAATCCTGACACTCAGGAGGCAGAGGCAACCGGATCTTATGAGTTCAAGGACAGCCCAATTACTCAGGGAAATCTTGTCTCAATAAAGTTAAAAAAAAATTCTGATTACCATACACCCAAAACCATAAAAACAAGTGTAAAATAAATGTGGCACTAATGTAATTTGATTTCCTTACGCTGGAATCACAATAAAATCAATACTATAAAAAAGCTTTATCTTCATTTTTGAGATTCCCACAAATTACGAGCCCAGACCAGAGTCTCAGGGACATAGTTCTAGCTAGGGAGTGATGGTGTATGCCTTTAATCATGTTACTTGGGAGGCAGAGGCAGGGAGATCTCTGGGTTCAAAACCAGTCTGCTCTGAAGAGCAAGTTCTAGGACAGCCAGGGCTCCAGAGAAACCTTGCCTCAAAACAAAAAAGATACTAATTAATAAATAAAGGTTCTGATTTTTGTTTTTGCAGCCTGGGATTAAACTCGGCGCCTTGCACATCCCTAGCCACACTGGAAGGTCTTAAGCTTAAGAGACGGTAATTCAACAAATTCCTTGTCTAATTATCAAGTCCTTCTCCCAGGAGTTTGCAATGTAGCTCAGCTGAGGAAGTCCCAGGCCTTGGTTTAATTTCCCAGCACAAAACAAACTGGGTGTGCTGATGAAGCACCTATAGGCTTAGCAGTAGTGGGGCCAAGGCAGGAGGACCAGAAGCTTAAGATTTTCCTCAGTTACATGAGTTTAAGACCAGACTTGGCTACATGAAACCAGTCACAACAAAAATATTAACAAAGCAAATCTATCTTCTCCAATCTTAAAACTATTAGAAGACCTTATCGCACAAGTAGGTAACTGACAAACTCAGCTATCAATTACTGTTAAGTTACATGTTATGTCCAGAAAAACGGAAAGAATATGCTATACATAAATACCTCAGGAGACCGACTTTTTAAGATACTCTGAAGTCAACAAGCACAAAAAAGTCCTTGAACTAGAGAGTGGGGGTGGGGTATGTGTGGGACCAAAATAGAGGGCTTCTAGCATGTCTGAGGCTGGACAATCCCTGGCCCGGCACAAACAGGGCATGGCAGCACACATCCACAATCTAGTACTGAGGAGAGGCAAGGCTGGAGTCTGAGATCATTGCTGGCTACATAGTGAAGTTGGACAACAGCCTGGGCAGTTAAAAAGGGACTAAAGAGAGTCTTGATACCCTCATCTTGTCTCTCCTATTCCTATTTCACTGGAGCCCTAAAAAGCAGTATAGAGACTCCAGGAATGCTTTTCAGTTTTGAATTTTAAAAAACACCTGCAAGCATGCAAACCTAAGCCCATGTGGAGGTCCCAGGACAACTCGAGGAGTCAGTTCTCTCTCCACTACATGAATTCTGGGAAATGAATTCAGGCTGAGGCTTGACTGCAGCAAGCAACTTCAGTTGCTAAGCAATTTTCTTTATTTTAGTAGAAATACTTTCAAACTCTACTCTCATAAAAAACAAATTTTTTAAAGTGTTTTTGTTTTTAAGAGGCATTAACAATGTTAAAGTCAGGTATGATAGACCACACCTTTAATCCCAGCACTCAGCAGAGGCAGGCAGATCTGTAAATTCAAGGCCAGCCTGAGGCAAGTAGAAACTAAAAGTCTAGAAAACCAAAGACAAAAAACAAGCAAAACAAAACAAAACAAAAAAAAAACAAAAAAAAAAAGAAAGAAAATAAATGTTCATGTGGTGATGGGAAGTGGGAATAGTTCATACCAAGGGTCGGAAAGTACAAGTTAATCCTCCCCAAAAAGCTGTTTTCCAAACCTTCCCATTCTTTTCACAAGAATAAACTTGCTGGTGTGCTGGTCTGAGACAGGAAGGTTAAACTGAGTGAGCAGAGGGCACATACAACAGGACCCAGAAGCCCAGAGCAGTTACTAGGAAACATCCTCTAGTCACTACCACGCTGAAAGCTATCTAGCAACTAAAACCTTTATTAAAGTCTGATTGAATAAAAGCTCATTTAGTGTTGCTGAAATCACAGTACTACTTTTGTAAATAATTTCCTTTGGACTCACTTCTGAAAATAAAAAACTATGTAATATGTCTTATTTCCACCTGTGTGTTGGTGTTTTGAGAATACACTTTCCACGAAGAAGCTGCCAAAAGAAACAATGGCTCTGAGAACCACACTGCTCCCTGGAGTCCGATATGAGGTGACCGAGTCCTCATGCTCACTTTCAAAAGTGAAGGTTGTGGCAGCTGGGCACTTGCCGTGTTACACACCTGCTACAAAGGCTTCTATGGTTGATTGCACTTCAGAAGAAACTGATACATCTTTCATATAATCACAAGATAATTCTGGCAGCAACAGCCCACTTGACACCAGGCTGGATGAATATGAGTCTTGGGTTTCTGAAGTGAAGACCTCCCTGGAAGTAGAACAGGGAGAGCTGAAAGGTTGAGAGTATTGCTTTGCAGACATCTAATCAGGAAGCTTGACCTTACTAAAGGCCAACCACTTCTCAGCAGGACCTTTACTCACTCAAATGGAAACAATGTCTCTGAAATGTAAACTGCTACAGTTGCTGTACAGTGCCTAACTGCAGCCATTTCTATTTTTCTTCAAGTAAGCACTAGATGGCTCAACTTTAAAAATACCAAGGGTGTCTAAGCCCCTCCCTGCCATTCCACCTGCAACAGAGCATGTTACTTACCACACAAGGTAACTTTGGAAGAAACCTGTCTAAAAACTACTAGGAGAGGCCTCTACAGGATGCCTGGCACTATAACCTTCAGGAGGAGAAAAAGCACCAGGAAGCTACATACTAAAGAAGGTAGCCAAGAAGCTCCCGTGGGAGATAAAAGTTCACAGTACTTTTGTGATTGACAGACCAAAAACAACCTGCATGGGGTACTCATGAGATCCAGAACAGGGTTTGCCCTCAACAAACAGTAACTGGAAAGCTAATAATGACAATAAAAACAATTTTCCAGGGATGAAGCAATTCACTATGCCTAGACAGAAAACATTTCCACAAAGAGTTATATTAAAAGAGAACAAGAAAGAGCAGGAGATATGAGGGAAGAAAGGACTAAGGAAATGAGACCAACTTACTTCAAACTCTATAACTCACAATAAACATTAAAAAATCTTTTTAAAAAATTTTATTTTGCCAGGACTGGCAGTGAACACCTTGATCTCAATACTTGGAGGACAGGGGAAGGCAGGATCTCTTCAAGGTCAATCTGGTCTTCATCTTTTTTTAAAACTGCGTGTCCATGTTTGTATTTGTATGCACACATGAGCATATGCCTATGAAAACCATTGGACCCTGGAGCTGGAGACACACACTGATATAAAAGCTATCTCACACAGTTGCTGGAATCTAATTCACATTCCCTGAAAACAGCACTAAGTGCTGTAACCACGAAGCAATACCTCCAGTTGCCCTCGTCCCCCGTTTTTTGGATCTATTTTAAGCTATGTATATATGTGTCTGTGCATATGAACAATGGTATCTAGGAAGGCTAGAGAGAACTGGAATGCCCCGGAGCTGGAGTTACAGGTGGTTGTGAACTACCAGTCACAGGTGCTTTCTGGAAACCGAAACTGGGTTCTCTGCAAAAGCTCTAAACTGCTGAGCCATCTCCCAAGCTTCAAATAAGAAAATACCTTAATGATAAAATAATAGAATTTTAGAGTCATGTTATACTTATACATGTAGAATTGCTGCTTAAATGTATGCTACTTTATAGTATGGTACAAGTGACACTATCCTGAGTGTGGTAAACTAGACAAGACGTTCATTAGTCTAGGGGCACATAACTACAACTATTAAGATTTTGAGTGGCAAGTAGTTTAAATCTTTTACTTATTTTCCCACTATGTACTAACATATACATAAGGGGTATGTCCAACTCAGAGCTCTTTAGGAGTTATTTGGACAAAACTGTTCATTCAGAAGACTATCTCAGGACTATTATGGCGTTCATGTCCAACATAGCAAAAAATAGCAACCTACTTTTTTTCACACCAAATTTAACATGTTAATTATGCTGCACTAGACTACAAGCTAAGAAAATACAGAGAGCCAGACATAGTGGCACACAACTTTAATCCAGTACCAGGAGGCAGAAGCAGGTGGATCTCTGAGAGTTTGAGGCCAGCTTATCTACACAGGACATCCACGTTACATACAGAGACGTCTCAAAACGGCAAACAAACAAAAAGCAAAAAAGGAAAACACCCATTTTAATTCTACTCATCATTGAGTGTGCACATGCCACCATGGACGCTGGAGAGCCAGTTTGTTTCCTCCACCTTATATAGCTTCCAGGGATTGAACTCACACTACCAGGCTTGCTTTGCTTCTCAGTGGCAATGACCCTTGTCAAATACTTATTATAACACATTTATTTATTTATTTATTTGTTTATTTTATTTATTTATTTATTTATTTAGTATGCACTATTCTGCCTGCAGATCAGAAGAGGGCACCAGATCTCATTACAAATGGTGAGCCACCGTGTGGTTGCCAGGAATTGAACTCAGGACCTTTGGAAGAGCAGGCAATGCTCTTAACCACTGAGCCACCTCTCCAGCCCCCCTTATAATTCTTTACAAACTGAGTGAGATCTCTGCAATAATCATTACATCTTGCTCAGCAAGAACTAAAAATTTAATTTACAACATACAGTCAATACTAGTTTCAGTCTACATGACCATAGTCATACGATACCGCATCTTAACAATGTTTAACTAAAAAACCCAACTAGAATATACAAGAATATACAACCTCACACCCTTACAAGACAGAAAAACCTGAGGGAGTATCCATAGCTGCATTGAGTCTGAGTGTGATAATCACATCAGTTAGCAGTCGGTTAAGTCTATTAATGGTGCTCCATTCATAGTAATTATCCTGGAGTTCTAGAACAGCAGGCAATACAGAGTGTTCCAAAAACTAAAAAGTAATACCATTCCACAGCATGTCCTCAAAAGACACGTAAGACTACTCCTGCCATAAAGTAACAGTATTTATTATCAGAGAAAAAGCCAAAATTCTGCTTCTGGCTCTATTTGGTGGCACATGCCTACAGGTGGATCTCTGAGAGTTTGGGGCCAGTTTGGTCTATATAGCAAGTTCCAGGCTAGTCAGGATTACATATAGAAACTCTCAAAAACAAGACAAAAAAACCCTGCTTCAATTAGCATGCTAACAAACTGCAAACATTAGCATCGATGACCCTGAAATATTATTCCTATAAGGTTAACTGGAAAATGGTCATCTCAAAACAGCCAATTTACCTAGCCTTTACATTTTCAAAGCTTTTCAAACATTTTCAAATCTTTCTTCGAACATAATGTCTTTTTTTTTATAATTTTTAATCATTGATTAATCGCTCAAAAAAATTTTTGGTGGAGGTAATCAGGAGAAAACCCCAAAACCCAAAAACAAGATCAGCTCAGTAAAAAGTATGGTGAAGCACTGGTAGTCATCATTAATTCCTCCATCCCAACTATCCTCCTCTGAGAACCGCTCAACCCCCTGAAAGGAGTCTGATAGATTATGAGGTACATGCCTGTCATTCCAGCACTTAGGCTATAATCTGAAGTTCAAAAATCAGCCTTTTGGGGGGCTGCGGGCTAGGGAGACTGACGTACTGTGTGAGAATATCTAGTTTTCATATACTTAATGAAATAAACTAGCTTAAAATTAATGGCTGACTCAAAAACTTATCATAAAGCCAGGTATGATGATATAAGCCTATAATTCCAATACTTAGGAGTTTGAAGAAGGAGTCAGTAATTTCCAGGCAAGCCTTGGGTATAATAGCGGTACACCCCTCCCTCCCAAACACACACACCCCAAACACACAAAAGGTCAGGGAGAAGAGAAAACCCATCCTGATGCCCAATCATGGCGTCTATAATACCTGCACAAAAGATCCCAATGGAGACAGCTCAGATACATTTCTTACAGTCACATATTTAGCAATGTTATGAAGTATTTCCAGGAAACCAGTGTTTTAAGTTCTCCCAATAGTTTCCTGATATTTTGTGGCTCCCCAGAAGATTCATCCCAGGATCCCAGTGTTCAGTGACACAAATTATCATACACAAAGATACTGTACTTCTGAGAGGTACTATATTTGTTATTCTAGTGAAACCCTTGAAACAATGTCTTTCCGAACTTATTAACTTGTCAAATTTCAGCAGTCATGTAGTACATGTTAGATATTATGTATCAGCTTACAAGAGAGCAACTCTCTGTATTTCTACAGTAAAATTCACAAACATTAACACTAAATAAACAATAAAAATTGCTTCAAGTCAGCACAAATTCAGGTCAAGTTTTTCTCCCAAATGAGTTGGCTACCCAGATGGTGTGGCACTTGCAGCAAGCCTGACACCTATGTTCAATTCTCAGGACCACATGGGGGAAGGTGAGAATCAGCCCCTACAGGTTCTTCCGTCTGTGGCACATGTCCAGACATATACATACACACATACCTCAATAAACAAATTTAAGTATTTTTAAAAGGATAAAGAACATAAGCTATACAGTGCCCTCTAACTTTCACACATACCATCTGCACATCCTATTCTACAATCTGTTAAATCTTCTAATAGGTTGGCAATATGATTTCTCAAGAACAGGTACTTGCCAGGCAAGCCTGGAAACCTGGGTGATTCCCAGGGTGGAGAGAAGAGTGAGGTCAGTTGTCCACTGACTGTAAATGTGCAACAGCACGTGCACCCCCCAACACCCACCACAAAATGTAAATATGAATAAACAATCTTTTAAAATTCCAACTGATCAAAAGAAAAAGTGGCAATCAGACCCACTTCAAAAGACATATATTTTCTACTGTTGAGATAAGCTCTTACTGTTACGCAAGACCTTGAGCCTCCAAACATTCTGCACCAAGTATCTTGGTGCCAAAAGATACTTAAAAATAAACCAATTTAAGCCAGGTGTGGTGGCACATGCCATTAATCTCAGCACTCAGGAGGCAGAGGTTAAGTGGATTTCTGTGAGTTGGAGACCAGCCTGGTCTCTAGGACAGCCAGGGATGTTAGAGAAACCCTGTCTCAAAAAAACACGAAGCAAAATAGCCTTGGGAGAACATTTTGATAATATAATTTGATAATAAATCAAAAGCAGACCAGATTAAAATTAATAGAAATTAAAAATGTGGCTTGGAAACAATTTGGTAGCAAGCATGCTATTAAGTAGCAAACAAACCACTAAACAATGCAGACTGTTGCTTCAGGTTGTTGAATTTTCACAATTATTATTACCCATACCAATATAAGGAATACATAAATAAAAGAAAAATTAATGTGCCTACTTAGAACCAAAAGAACTAGTCTAAGCAAGGTTTGGTGACACAGGCCTGTAATCCTAACAGTTGGGAGGTTAAGGCAAATGAGTCTAAAATTATTATGAATGAGTCAGGGTCTTATGTAGTCCAGACAAGCCACAAGTTCCTGATCAACTCTCTACCTTCCAAATTCTCAGACTGTAGGTGTATTCTAGAACTATACTTAGAACTAAGTATAGCTCTAGAACATTTTCATTCAATCTATTTTCCCAAATTTATTTTATAATGAAAATAAAGAAGCAATGCTTTAAGCTGGGCAGTGGAGGTGCATGCCTTTAATCCCAGCACTTTGGAGGAAGACAGGCGAATCTGAGTTGGAGGCCAACCTGATCTACAGGGGGAAGTCGCAAGACAGGCTCCAAAGCTACAGAGAAATCCTGACTCCAAAAAGTCAAAAAAGAAACACTGCTTTGATCTTAGTTTTCCTGAAATTTTTCTCTTTTTTCAAAGAAATACTTTATTGACTACACTGCAAGGAGTAATGAGCGAGGCAATAGCTCGAAAACTGCCCCTCCTGAGATCTTTCTAGTGCTGTTTCTGCTCATGTAAGACCTATCTCAGTTTCAAAAATTAAATTTCAATTCCATAAAATCTAGGGCATTAATTATCTGTATGTGTGGGTCACTGTGTGTACACAATTTACCAGAGGTAAACGTCAAGTGTTATTCCAACAGAACCTCTCATGGAACCTGGGGCTTATCAACTAGGCCTGTCCTGTCTGGCTGACTGGTCAGTGAGCCCCAGTACTAGATTACAGGTGTGGACCAGCTGGGTATATTGGGGTACACCCTCAATCAGAGCACTCAGGAAGCAGAGGCAGGTGGATCTCTGTGAGCACAAATCCAGCTTGGTCTATTTAGTGAGCTGTAGGCCAGTCAGGGCTACACAGTGAAAAAACACCTTAAAAAAAAAAAAAGATAAGACAGATAAATGAATTTCTCAAATTTAAGCCACAGTTTACTGAGAAATTACATTTTATACAATGGCTTAAGTCTTAAAATAATCCACACATACAAAATTAAGTAGCTAAAAAATAACCTTGGCTATCTCAAATGAGGCATGCGGGGATTCTCAGACATCATCTTTTAGAAAAGGCTCCTATACCATTAGTTTTCTACAAACTTAGAAGAAACCATCTATGAATGAAAAACTCTTCAAAAAACAAAACAACTTTGGCTGGCAGAATGATCATTACTAGGAAGACATGAACTAAAACTGCTTTCATACCCATCTCAAGCTCTAAGACACAGCTTTCCCATGGGGGATGGCAGCAGAATCCTGACAAGACGGCCCAGGTAAATCTGAGCCGTGGAACACACCTGGTGGAAGGAGAACACTAAATCCTACAAGCTGTCCCCTCATGTCTCATATACTCTTCTGGCTCACGTGCTGGCACGCACGCACACGCGCACGCACGCACACACACACTAAAGGGAGTGCTTTACTAACATGTCTTTGATACCAGTAACTGTTACTCAGAGCAGCACATGTGTACAGGAAGCCCTGGATTCAGCCAATACTCATACTTGCTAAGAAAATGATTGAATATGAAAAATCCTAAAGTCAAAATCCACTTTGCAAATTATAGTAAAACCCAGACTAGTACAATTCCAAAAAATATTTTTAACTTTTTACTTGTGTGGATGTATATGTATGTACATGTGCACCTCTATGTATAAGTAC
>NW_004949127.1:96040-97276 GCF_000317375.1 Microtus ochrogaster | reverse complement strand
TGCAGAGGTATGAATCTACACAGGTATGAATCTATGTATGAGTACGTGCACAGGTATGAATCTATGTATGAGTACATGCACAGGTATAATGGAGCCAGGAGGCCAAAATGGGAAGACAGACCCTCTGAAGCTGGAGTCACAGGCTACTGTGAGCATCCTAACCACTCCAGACCCCAGCACAATTTCCTAATACACTAAATATAGTATTATTATTATTTATTCAAGAAAATGTTACAATGATCCTATCATTGGTAAACAATGCACACAGCCTTACCAGCCACACCTGGAAGTAATCTCTAACTTAAGTTTGTAAAGTCCCAAAAAGTAGAGATAATTTCAAATTCTGGAAAATACTGAAGCAATATTTCAATTTTATTAAGGTCTCCTCAGGTGTGAAGATACTCACATGGACAAGTTAGGAGATGGAACCCCCCTATCATCAGCTAGGTTCCCAAGGTGGCTCAGCGTTGAAGTCGAACTGCTCTCTATACAGCACTTCTCCTAGGCCTTCTGGGTAGTTGTATACCCGGTCAGAAAGTTCGCCCTAAAGAAATAAAGAAAAGTAGAAAGTTCTGTGTTTTAAAAATTAGGTTGCGCTTCACACAGGTTAACTGAAGTGACTTAACAGATGAAGTTTTAGTTTATTTAGTAGTGTTCTATTAAAGTGGCATTCCATCTGTGCATGATACGGTGTAACTGTGATTCCCAAACTCAGCAGGCTAAACAGGTGACAACTTTGAGTTCAAGGCCATCCGAGGTTACATACAACAAGGTCTGTCTAAATGACTTTAAATGCGTAATGTTCTAGCACATATTGGAACTATCTGGAATACCTTTTAGGTTAAGTTCAAATTATCCTTTGCTACAAATTCCCACTACAATACTAAAAAGTTTTATGAATGGAGGAGAACAAGGTGGTATACACCAGTGATCCCAGCAGCTGTGGAGGCAAAGGGACCAGGAACCAGGAGTTCAAGGTCATCCATTATCAAAAACAAAAGCCTGTTTTTTGAGGCTGTCTCCAAAAAAAAAAAAAAAAAAAAAAAAAAAAAAAAAGTAACTTGAAAAGCCCTGGGCAAGTTTTCCTCCTCATATCTCCTTCTAGATCCATTTTATTATCCCCAGAAGTAAATGAATGCGAAGCTTGGCACACCAGCTTTAGAAAGTCACCCCAATAACTGACTGGATGGTGTTAAGATTTAGAGGTGCTATACACACCTAAAATCAGAAACATTA